>NC_069093.1:5600940-5700944 GCF_947172395.1 Bicyclus anynana
CATATACTTTTATACGTGGGTAAACCTGAATTATCTGGGCCGACGTTGTATGGAACAGTGGCCATTCCCCTTTACCAGCATATTGTTGGTAAAATTGCAATTTCCAAAAAACGGCAGATGATTATAATAATAGAAAATAGTATTCATGAATTCTCATAAAATATATTACCTATGTATATTTAAATACCTTAAATACAAAAGGGAAAACTTAAAAGAAATGATTTTTTTTAATTCGACTTGAAAAGTGGACATTTTGGCTTAAATTCATGGTATATAGATATGTACTATTATATTTTTTGTCTGAGATTTTATACTAATCTGATTTGATTGCTGTAATGAAACGCCACTTGTTAGTTCAATACTGATCATTTATTGTAATACCCTCACATACATAAATCTTTAATATTTTATATTAACCATACACTACATCTTTCCCCTTTTCAATGAAAGACAAACATTTATCCATTGACAACAATTACAATATCATATTAATTATTTTCCTTCCTTCTTATAATGTTTAATAGAAAAGGAATCATAATACATCTAAACATTATAAAATCAATACTTATTATAATCATAATCCAGGATTAGGAATATAAGTATAGGTACAGTGATAAAAGAAAATACAATATTTATATTTTTACCCCATACACAACAATACATTTTCATTTCAATAGTTCTTTACATGCATATAATATAATAATTTAGATTACAATTTTCCATAATTCTCTTTTACATTCACATTTTTTTTTTTTTTTTTTTCTGACCGACATTCTAATACTTACTAGAAATAAACCATGCAACTAAACATAAAATACCTACATGAAGCGTAAACTCAAGTGTAATAAATACCTAACAGGCTGTATTTTTATTTTGCGCATTCAATCGAGCCTGTCTCCTTGTACGAGTTAACGGACGCGTATGTATTGAACCATCTTTCGAGTCCCCGGAGTGTTCCGCAGACCTAGTATCCACATCATGAGTTTGAATATTTGTCGCAGCCGTTTCAGATTTAACCGCCCCGGTACCGCTTGTACTCGCTCCTGTTATATCGCTCTCAGCGATTCTCCCGTCTGTCGCCCGCTCGTACTGTTCTTGGCCCTCTTTTATATTTTGCCTACACACTAAATGACGCCGATTACGTCGATATCTACGTTTGACTTGATCCTCTACGATATACGACCTGGGTTCCGCGGCCGGTTGAACAATTTTTGCGCTCTTTCGGTTCTTACCGTCTATGATCACCACTTTATCGTCAACACACAGAGGTCGAAGATGTTTCGCGGCACGACTATCATAATAGATTTTTTGTTTATGTTGTTGGTCCAACACGGCATCGTGATTCTTTTTGCGATCGACAATATCATTAAACAATTTATGATGTGTTGGCAGCCGCGTATTTAGCCTCCTACCCATAAGGATCTGCGCTGGGGAGTCTATGTTTTCCCGCGGTGTAGTCCTAAGGTTTAATAATCCTATGTAATAATCTTTTCCCGAATCGAAACTTTTCTTTATTAAATTTTTTACCGTACGGACGCTGCGCTCACTTTTACCATTACTCTGGGCATACAAAGGTGAAGACGTCACGTGCTTAATATCCCATGTACTAAGAAAAGTTCGAAATTCCTTCGAGCAGTAAACTGTTGCATTATCTGTGATCAATTCATTGGGAATTCCGTATCTAGCAAATTGCTCCTTCATAGCCCTTATCACCGAATTACTATTTACCGACGTCAATTCATTTACTTCAACGAAGTTCGAAAAATAGTCTACTAGGATAAGGAAATTCTTTTTCCTATACTCAAATATATCTGAGCCTACCTTGAGCCACGGCACGTCGGGAATGGCGTGCGGCAACATCGGCTCCCGGCGCGGCGCGGGCGCGTACCGCTCGCACGTGGCGCACGCGCGCACGGCGTGCTCGATGTCGCGGGACATGCCTACCCAGAACATCACCTGGCGCGCGCGCCGCTTGCAGCGGTCGATGCCTAGGTGACCCTCGTGAATCCTTTCTAACATCTCGCGCCGTAGTGCTGCCGGTATATATAATAAATAGTCCTTAATTATTAATCCATCTACATACTGTAGACTTTCACGATACGACCAAAATATCCTAAGATTAACTTTCACTTCGTATTTATTTTTAGGCCAACCGTTTACTATATATTTCACTAAGTCTCGACATTCGTCATCATTAGCTACGTTTTCTTTAACTAGACTCAATTTTTTATCACTAAACTGCAGATTACTAATCATAAAACAAGTTTGTGCTTCAATGTTTTCATTTAACTTTTCGTACATGCATTCCGGTAACGGGGCCCTAGATAAAGTATCTGCAATATACATATATTTTCCAGGAGTATATACGACCTTAAAATCATACCTCTGCAGTCTAAGCATCATACGCTGTAATCTAGCCGGAACGGAAGATAACGATTTTTTAACTATCGATTCTAGCGGTTTATGGTCACTCTGTATGGTCACGTCGCGTCGCCTAAAATATATTGATGAAACCGTTCACACGCAAACACAATTGCTAACATTTCTTTTTCTATTTGTGCGTACCGACGCTGCGTGTCAGTGAGCGTGAGGGACGCGAACTCGACCGGGCGCCCCGACTGCAGTAACACCGCGCCGAGGGCCTCCGCGCTGGCGTCCACCGAAAGTACAACCGGGAGCTCCGTACTATACAATGCGAGCACTGGCGCTGTTGCAATTTTTGTTTTTAATAATTTCACAGCCTCCGAATGCACCGAGTCCCACACCCATTCAGCATTTTTTTAAGTAAACTTCTAAGCGAAGCTACCGCCTGTGAATAATTAGGTACAAATTTTGAAAGGTAATTAATCATACCTAAAAACCGCTCTAATGATTTTCTATCACTGGGCTCGGGCATTTCCAGAATAGCTTTAACTTTGTTAACATCCGGTCTCATGCCCCGTTCATCGAAAATATGTCCTAAATACGTTATCTCATTGACCCCAAATTTACATTTGTCTTTATTAAATCTCATTCCTATTTCGCGCGCCCTTTCTAATAATCGATTCAATCGTAGATCATGTTCCTCCCGAGTCTTACCCCAGACCACGATGTCGTCTATGAATGAGTCGACTCCCTCCAGATCTTCCAGGTGCTGACGCACTCTCGCGTGGAATATTTCTGGTGCACAGCTTATGCCGTAGGGTAATCGCAAGAACTGGTACCTGCCGTGAGGGCTGCTGAACGTGCACAGGTCCGCGCTAGCGTCGTCCAGCTGGAGCATCCAGAAGCCGCAGCGCGCGTCGAGCACGCTGAAGCAGCTCGCCCCGCGCAGTCTCGCCGCGAGGTCGGTCACCGTGGGTAACGTGAAGTGCGCACGCCGGATCGCGCGATTTAACTGCCGCGGGTCTAAACACACGCGTATATCCCCATTTTTCTTCGCTGTTATTACTATAGCGTTTACCCATTCTGTTGGATGCTGTACCTTGCGAATTACACCCAGCTGTTCCATGCGCTGCAACTCACTGTGGAGTTTCTCTCGGAGACCTAGTGGTATTTTCCGCGACGGACATATACTGGGTTGCACCGTTTTATCTATAACTATCCTATGTATACCAGGCAATTTCCCGATCCCTGAAAATAAATCTGAATAACTATTGTCTACATCTAAGTTATCTATTCTTTGTATTAAGCCCAGTTTTACACAAGCACTCAATCCTAATATATTTTGACATTGCATGTTACATACTACGAACTTCAGATTATAAAACACTTCTTTATATTTAACCGATAGGTTACATTGTCCTATTATCGGCACAATGTTGCCGGTATAGGAGTGCACTCGCCCAGTGTAAGGGCTCAACTTTTTGTAACTAAGACCTAGATTCAAATAATCTAATTTAGACAATATATTCAACATCGAACCGGTATCTAACTTAAACTTTAACTGCTTACCATTACCAAACTCCAATAAATCTGTCCATTCCTTCGACCTTTTTCTATCACTTTCACAGTTACCTATCACATTCACAAAGATTAATTCATCATCAGACCCTTCCGATTCAATACCCTCACTTAGGTTGTGCACCCTCTTCCCTGGCATTCTACATACCCTTGAAAAATGACCCCTGCCCCTGCAGGTGTAACAGCTGGACACCATTGCACTTCACAAAACTCACTACCACAACGCTGACACGCGCGGGCCCCTTGGCGCGCGGCCCCGCGCTCGCGGTCACGAGGCCCGGGGGCGGCGCCGCGCCACCAGCCGCGCGCGCGCCTCGCCGCCGGCACTCCGCCGCGGTCCCGACTCCGGCCGGTCTGGCCGCGCCCGGCCACTCCGTCCACACGAACGCTCGAACTGGCCTCTTCTATTTGCTTACTCTCATGCCTCGATATCTCATCGGCCTCACAGATTTGCATAGTCTTCGTGAGATTTAGATCATCAGTCCTCAGTAGACGATCCCGAACGACGTTGTTAGAAATACCACATACTATGCGATCTTTGATTAAGTCGTCTGTGAGATGCTCAAACTTGCAATCTTGACTGAGCAATCTGAGCGCGGTAACATATTTTCCTATCGGCTCACCCTCGCTTTGATTTCTCGTAAAAAATTTAAACCGTAACATTGTAACATTAGTTTTCTTTGTTCCAAAGTGTGTATCAAATTTACTTTTAAGACATTTCAAGTCCTCTGCACTTTCCTCTTTACCATACGTGAAGGTCGAAAATATCTCATAGCCCTCTGGCCCGATGAGATTCACTAACAAGCTGGCTTGTACATCTAGTGGTTCCTTAATCGTACCCGATGCTTTTAAAAAGATCTCGAATTG
Organism: Bicyclus anynana; assembly: GCF_947172395.1. Lineage (NCBI taxonomy): Eukaryota > Metazoa > Arthropoda > Insecta > Lepidoptera > Nymphalidae > Bicyclus > Bicyclus anynana. The sequence continues at coordinate 5,605,750 of NC_069093.1, forward strand.
CTTCCACCATTTTGTCCACGCGTCCGCTCGCGCGGCAGGACTGCCATCGATGTTTAACTCAGCCGGTGGGCGAGCGTGCTCCATTTTAACGTTATCCGAACTTGCATTAACGTAAATCTTCACTTATTTCAATAATTCACTGCCTCAAACTTCTAAAAACTAATTAAATAACTCGCACCGCTGCCACCATGTAATGAAACGCCACTTGTTAGTTCAATACTGATCATTTATTGTAATACCCTCACATACATAAATCTTTAATATTTTATATTAACCATACACTACAATTGCTTTAGTGGTCTTCGTGTTAATTTCATTCAGGGTTTTAGTCATGAGCTTCTTTGTGTCAGTTAAAGCAGAACTGTTTTTAAATTTCAATATAAGTTAAAAAATTTATTTATTAATAACATTACTTACAAGTTTAGCGGTGACATCTTTCCTATACGCTTTCAGCGTTTCCCGAGAATATACTTTGCCGGAAACAACCGCTTGGATGGCAACCTATAAAACCACAATTGATTTCAGTAATCTACCAACACAAGCATTGATAGCCCAGTGGATATGACCTCTGCCTCCGATTCCGGAGGGTGTGGGTTCGAATCCGGTCCGGGCAATCTCCAACTTTTCAATTGTGTGCATTTTAATTTAAAAATTCTGTTAATAATGAATTCTATTCGGCCGCAATTTACTAGGCAACCTGTGTGCAATGTGTCAATGTGAATATTTTCTATCATTTATTTTTTATCCTAATTAAATAACAGATGAGGGTATATTTCTTATGCCGGATCTTGTACTATAGGCTGATAATGGCGATTATGGATGATGATGAATACTGTGGCGTCCACTTCATACATGCATTAAAGTACTGCTTACCCTAAGAGTTGTCTTCTTAGCGCTTATTAAACACAGATTTTTGCAGTTTGCTTAATTTCATTACTAGTGCATACCCTGATCGACAACCTTATGCACGCCACTGGATGAATACATACCTGCACCATCTGTCTTGGTATCATTTCCTTGAGCTTCGCTGTCATATTTCTGGCGTTGTATTCTAAACGGCTGGTGTGGACTATTGTCGTCAATTCATCCACTAGGACACCATTTATTAGTATATCCATCTGTATACAAAATATAAGGACAAATGAATCAAATAAAAATAAACTAAATCTCAAGTACCTATTGGGTTTCCAAAACTTATAATGTCAAAAGTTGCTGTCAAATGTTCAAACATACAGAAAGTCCATGTAATATAATAAGTATTATTTTTACACGCTCTATATTAGCTTCACTTGTAACTACGTATGTAACAAATTTTGGAATCTTAATTTGACCCACTTTTGGTTTTCGATTAGGATGAAATTTTGCACACGCTGTGAGTTCTAATGACAATACATGACCAGCTAAGAAACGTCATTACAAATCCAATATGGCGGCCTCCAAGACCAAGATGGCGGACTGGCTTTTTTTTTTATTTTTCCCATATTTTTTATAATATGACCAATATGCCCGTTCCCCTCCAACTAGTCGGGAAAAACTATGCTAGGAGTGGGTACGACAATAGACCAACGGGCCGTTCCAACCGCTCTTACCGTTGAGCTATTGAGGATTTTATTTTTATTTATTTGAAATACCCAACCCCCATGTCACGTGGCTTAAATCCAATATTTGTAATTTTTAGTGCGTGCTAAATGCAAGTTTTTATAACTATTAAGTAATATATATCATTGTACTTGTAAAGATTCATTCTGTATCATTCTTTATTCTGTGCTTATAGTAAAATAGGTTAACATAAAACTCACTCTAACTAAAGAGCTCGGATGAAACCCGTAATCCTGATAGTCAAAGCTGGCGAATCCGGAGGTCAAACCCTTCAGTGTGTCGTGGAAGTCCACAACGACTTCTGATAGCGGCAGGATGTACTGCAACATCATCATCTTCTCATCCACCGCGCTGGAAGGGCGAGGGGTTCCCCGACGGTCCACGCATAGAGTGTTCACAGCGCCGATGTATTCTACTGGCGTTATAATTGTACCTAGAATCAATGTATTTACTTAATTTTTTAAGCTATTGCATCATCGATCTCCTATTAAAAAGTGGATGCACAATCAGTGGATCACATCACCAAAAAACGTCCCCACTCAATGAGTGCCAAACACAACTTCTTGGCACTCAACTCAAGTAGTCACATTTGCAAATTCAACCTTAAACTCAATACTTAAGGTTGAATTTGCTCTGAATTGCGATTTTATTGAATATTGGACTATATTTAAAGGCCTTTAGGTATAATTTTCTTTACCAATAATTCTAAAACTGCCAAAGCAAATTTAACCAGTTTTTAAGTGACGTTTTCTACATGCATCCTTTTATTATAAGAGGTCAATGACCTAGAATCAGTAAGTTTACTTATATAAATAAAATTTAAATGTCTGTTTGCGAATTCAAGACAGATGTGTTTTCTCAAGTGCTTATATATTTACACAATGCCAAAACACAAAAAAGTATCCAGGCCAAGTGGTTATAGGTTCGATCCCCGTCCGTGGCGCTGTGTGCGTTACGACGAATGGCAAATAGGAAGGAATATTAGAATTACTTAAAAACATTTTATATTGTTTTAAAAAAAAAACCTGGTTGGTTATCTAATAACCAACAACATACCTATGACGAATGGCTCGTAATACTCAACAATATTATTGGGATCAGGCAGTTGCAAGGGATTCGTGATGATAGCTTCTTCCCCTTTGAACTGTTTTATCGTTTTTGCACCCATCACTCTGAAAAAGTAAACATTGTGATTTCTGTCAAAAGGAAATTGCGGTCGAAAGATTTCTTAAAAAGATATAAAATTGACATAACTTTTTTTTTTAAATTCATTACTATTGTGCAATCAGCTGCAACAGCTTTAAGCAAATTGCTTGTGGGTACTTCAGGGCATGTGTATCTGATCTTTCATTGAAGGCCATGCTAATTTTTTTTTTGTATTTGTTAATTTTTGTATTACATTTGTGCATTCTTTTTATAGCAAGTTTGTTTTCATGGGTGTTAATGCGATTTTTATAGCACATTGATCTGAGTTCAACCTCTTCTTTTACTGTTTTTATGTCAAGATACATATTTGACATATGAAGATAGGCAGCATTCAAAAGCTTTACTAAACATTTCATGAAACATTAGAACTAGACCGGACCGGGATTTGGACCAGTATATTTTAAGAAATCTCAAATAAAAACAGGCAACTGCAAAGTCATCCTCGAGTTTTGTTTTTTTCTCTTTTGAGGCATAGAATCCCAAAAAAATATCGCTGACGCCGAATTTTTCAAATCGGACCAGTAGTTCCTGAGATTAGCGCGTTCAATCAAACAAACAAATATACTTAATTTTAGTTTTTTAAAATTATTTTTTTTTTAAATACACTTACTTAATTTTATACGGCACAGATGGGGCTGTCAGTATGGCTTCAGCCTTGTGTTCTTGCAATAGGCGTTGTGTGAACACATCCAGATGTAGGAGGCCAAGGAAACCAATCCGCCAGCCTTGGCCTAAAGCTGGACTGAAATTACAATGGTTTTTACTAATTTTTTAAATTTCTGATAGTTTCTACATTTTACTATTTCGTATTTGCCACTGTGTTTCTTGACTGTAAAAATATTCTAAGATTCGTCAATGCCTATATCGAAAAATTTAAAAAAAATCGATGCTGCAGCTATTGATCCACAATATGATTTACAGTTTGACTTTACTACAATTATTTATCAACATCATCATTTACAACCCATATTCGGCTCGCTGTTGAGCACGAGTCTCAAAATAAGAGCGGTTAGGCTAATAGCCAACTATGCTGGCCCAATGCGAATTTGGCACACTTCACACACAGAATTGAGAAAATTTTCAGGTACGCAGGTTTCCTCCAGGAGGTGCATGCCCTGGACCGGATTCGAACCTACGCCCCCCGTATGCAAGACAGATGTCATATCCACTGAGCTATCACAACTCAATTAATTACTTTCTGGAAATCTAAAATTGTCTAATATCTAAATAAAAATTTTACCTGGAATCTATACTGACACTCACAGCTGAATCATTCAAAGCTAATTTTTTTATAGCATCGCTGAGCTGTGTGTGCTGAGACTGATCCGCGGGGAATATACCAGCGTAGACCATGTGTTTGACTGTAGGAGCAGATGCTACTTTCGTTGTTTCAGCTGATGCTAGAGACAACAATTCGTCGCCTACGGATCCACCTCCTTTAGGTCCACAACCTGTATATGTTAAATATTATTTATTTTTATATATTTTTAATAATATAATTATAATTTGTCAAGGAATTCCTTAGCCCTAAATACATTGGTCACAAGTCCTGGACTGTGCTCGGAGTTTTTCTCTCTGCCATGCGATGGAACCAGCACCCTCATGGTGAATCCATGGATTGCTAAGATATTCATCTCTCTAGATTTTGTATGATTTTATTTGTATGTAAAAATTAACAAATTCAAATTTAATTGGAAGCTATAACTATTGAAAGTTTTCTTCAAGTTACATCACTAATACAGTTAGAGTGGGTAATTATTTTGACCTTTATGAATTTCAACATCGTTTCGTATTCCACTTACCTACCATTACTACTTGCCCTGCTACAGCCTTTTCAATAGGTTCCTCGCTTGGTCGTAACAGTGCCAAATACTTCAGAGTTTGCTGCTTCAAATCCGATCTCCATTTCACTGTCTGTCCAACTTGTATTGATCCTGACTCAATATATGCCAAGCACAATACTCCTCTATATTTATCATGCCAAGTATCTATTATTGTTGCTCGAAAATGCTCGTTTAAATCTACATTCGGTGGAGGTATTCTTGTAATAACAGCTTCTAACAACTCCTTGACTCCCCATCCTTTTTTTGCAGATATACTTAAGACTGTATCTGGGGCAATATTAAAAAGTGATTTTAACTGGGCCTTTGTGTTTTCTGGGTCTGCACGAGGCAAATCAACTTTATTTAGTGTTGGTATTATTACTAAGTTGTTCCTTTTGGCTAGTGAGTGAACAGCAACTGACTGGGCTTGGACACCTTCGTTGGCATCTACTAGGAATATTACTCCTTGGCATGCTTTCACACTACGGACAACCTGAAATATTAAATTTTTTACAATTTATTTCTTATTAGAGGCAGTAGTTTATTTGTAGCTGTATCTGCATGCATTATTGATGACTAGCTAGCCCTCTCACCTCCGCTGACCAGTAAGTACATATTTTTTTTTGGGGCCAATAAGTGAATGAACAAATTTACAACATGAATTTGTTTTCTCAGCAACAATCAAGTAAATAAGCTGTGTATAAATAATAATTAATTGCTTTATTTAATGTTTACATAATTTAATTGTAAAGTATGAGTACATGTTATTAATATTTAAATTGACACCGCAAACCACAGTACATTTTGAAATCTTACCTCATTGGAGAAATCAACATGACCAGGAGTGTCAATAAGGTTTAAAAGATAATCTTTCTTATTGTATTTGTAATTTAACGACGCTGTTACAGCCTTAACAGTGATTCCTCTTTCTCTCTCCACCTAAAAGATTTATTTATTAATTTTAAGCTCAAACAAATATACATATATGGAAAACATACTAGCAATTATAAAGAATGATTAGAATTGATTTTTTCAAGAAATAGGCTTGTAGAGAGTAGAGAGAGTAGAGAGTAAGTAAAAGTAATGTAAAACAACTCTTCTTATTAAATGCCTGTTTACTCTTGTCTAAGATATGCCCGTATTGTAAGAATCAGCAAACACCAATTTTAGCAATGAGTTGGAGACAAAGTTTTAAGCTGTTTTACATTGTAATGGCAATATTTTAGCTTCATACCTGTATACACTGTTAATATCACAGAAACTTATGAAAGTATTCCTGTGGCCCAGTCAATAGAGCTGGAATCCTGTCTAAATTTAGTTTAAATGAGTCTGACATAGCCTCTTTGCTTTCCTCTCTATTGTAGTGAGACAAGAGAGGTGGAGGTATTCTGATGTACAAACAATGGTATCAGGTGAAAGCTGTTCTAAAGTTATGAATTGTGTAAGTAACTTGACTGAGTTTTCTATATTTTAAAGGTTATAGTAATTACTTGCCTGTAATTGATCCAAAACTTGGCTGGTTTCATTTCCCGGTTTTATAACTCCTGTTAACTCAAGTAACCTATCAGCTAGGGTGCTTTTACCATGATCAACATGAGCCACAATGCTGAAATTCCTTATTCTTGAGATGTCTATTGATTTGTCATCAATATTTGTACCGTAAGCGCGTCTAAATGATCTATAAAGAATATTTACACTTTTATTTAGATTTAAAAACGTTTACTTATTTCTTAACATAATGTTTGTACCTTCTAGAAAATATTCTAATATTGTAAGCAGATGAATTAAAACTCCATATTTTATTTATAATTGTCACCATTTTCACTTATTTTAATATTTTTGCACATGTACAAAATCTAAATATTATGTGTTTTCTAAAACACACAGCGTTAGATGAAGAAAGCTGATGTAAATTTGCCTTAATTTAGGTTGTCTATGGTTAAAAACTTACCGAATTGTCTGCAATTGTATACCTTTCTCTTTCTTTCACCAACAGGCATCCTCTTCTAACATATAAGGATGCTTGAAACCTTTGGTGTCAATGTCATAGCGTTTGTAAAATTTTGCCGGTAAAACGTCGCAAAAATTTTCCAAGTTAAAAAAAGTGTTGAAATATTAAATATAGATTTAAAATTGTTAACACACAGTGTAATATCCTTAAATGGATGCTTAAGAGGAGGTGCAGCTCCTTTAGGAGTATTATAGTGTTCTGTGAGGTGCAGTGTGCATGTGCATTGTGCACTCAGGTGAATCAGGTTCGAAGGTGAACGCTTCGTACGAGAGTCGACATTGAGGCTGAGGAGAGCAGATTTTTCAGCCTCCAGGAATATCACCTCCACTTACAATGTAAGTACAAAATCAAATCGTATCAGACTTACTCGGATCCGAGAGTTGACGACGAGAGTTGGTGCTGAAAGTATATTTACTTGAATCTATAAACTACATTGCCGACGCTACTGTCGAATGGTATTCTATTCCTGAAGTGATGAGACCTTCTACATCTAATTTCTTAAATAATCCAACCTCTAATTAAAAAAAAAAAAAAAAATATTTTTCATTGCTTGCGCACGGTACAGAGTGTTATGAGAAATACACTATCCCATCAGTGGATTAGGGGCGTTTACAATAACCTGCGGAAGGATTATTAACGTACCACGTACCGTACGCATACCGAACTAGCGCGCTGTACAGCAGCCTGTCGCGTCGCGTGTTTGCTTTTTAAACCTTAAAATTTTGACAGTCAGGCTCAGAATGGGGTATTCGATTTTTTTTTTTTTTTTACAATCTGGTATTGCTAGTCCTGGGTTTGTAGACCGTAAGCTGAACGAACAGCTGTGTCAATGTAAAATAAAGATTATTTAAGTAGCTTCAATTGAGAATTTAACAGCTGGACTATCTAACACTAAAATATAGCTATTGAAGTCAGGGTTGCAGGATTTGCTTGACTGAACATCAACTAATTCAACTGCTAATTGAATATTTGTAAAGAGGTTTAGTATTTCTAAAAGAAGGTAGGTACAAACTCACATGTATTTATTTAATTTTATAAACTGAAATAAATGATATTTATTTTATATGTTGGGTTGTTCAATTCTGAGACTACAATGTAAATTGTGTGTAATCATATAGTATGGTTACTTACCATATTATATGATTATGGTGAGTGGGCATTTAGAGTTCTACCAAGTCAGAAATTTGACAGGGAGGCTTTGCATCCATAGGTGGATCACAGAGGTGGCTTAGCGCTCTACCTTATATTACAGAGAAGAGTCTTTTTAATGATTGCTTAGGAGACCATGCTCACCAGTGAAAACAGCAGGGCGCTAACAGTTTAGTTATGAGCTTAATAACTGGTGCAACAGAGATGACAAATGTGATGTACAATTTAAAATAACAGAAAATATTAGAGAAATTGGAAAATTACACATAAGAATAAAGAAGTTACTCAATCCAGGATGCCTACGTTGCATAGTCTTGATAAAAAACAGAAAGAGGATTACTCCCAATTCTTGACCTCACAGGTCTGAGTTCATATGTCTCAGTGAAACATTTCCTATTAATTTCACAGACAGATGATGGGATTTTTTTATAGACAGATGATTGTTTAATGAAAGACAAGATTCATGAGGCTTATTATCATTAGCTTATTTTAGCATTTACCAATGATAGGGCAAAATAATGATAATTTTAGAACAATGAAGTTCTACAATTGACAGTTCTACCATTTTTCCTGACATCAATCTCAAAGGAGGTTCTCTATAGTTATTAATTGGATTGCAGAGATCCTATATGCAGAGGGTTTCCAGATAATTGTATATTTAGATGATTTTTTCCTAGTCAATCAGGATCATACAATATTAGTTTTCTCAGGTTGCGGAAACACTGAGAATAGTGAGAATCTTAGGTTGGCAGATAAATTATTACAAGTCTACTCTGGAATCTTCTCAAGAAGTAGAATATCTTGATCTAGTATTTCCATACCATACCTATTTTAACAAAACTCAAAGAAGACAATAAAAAATAAACACATCATAACCGAGAGGGTCAGAGATAGAGACAGTTGTCTTCGAGAAGCTCTAACTTTATTAGATTTGTTAAACTTTGCAAATTACACAGCTTAGAGGATCCTCTGCGGTGTTGCAGGACCCAGCTGTTTCTAAGAGTGGTCAAGCAAGATGGGCCAAGAGCAAGAAAAGGTCTACCACTACTTGTCCAACAGGATCTAAATTTATGGTTAGAAACTGTTGTAAACAGTTCAACATCAATAGTCACACACAGTGTGACTTATTTTTACTTCTATAATGACAGATGCAGCAAGCTCTCGAGCCCACATGAATGGAACTTACCTATCAGAAAAGTGGGGTCCACGGCAGTCAAACAGAAGGGAGATGTATGTTGTGTTCACAGCCTTAAACAGTCAGGGGTTGACTCTACAAGGTGCACACATATTAATTCAACAATCCGACAATCAGACCCTTGGGGGATTCCTCGGGAAAGAGGGTGGCACACATTCTCCTGCATTGCTAGGACTCACAACTACAGTCCTAAAACTTGCAAAGCAGTTGCAGCCAACACTCACGGCAACCAATCTCTCGGAGAGTAACAGAATTGCAGATAGCCTATCGCAATGTATCGCAAAGGTATCGCAAAGTACCGGAGTGGAATCTTCTGCCCCAAGCCTCGGAGGTAATATTTCAAGTATGGGGTGTCCCAGACATAAACTTGCTCACGTCAAGAGCAGTCAACAGCTGTCGTATCTAGGATAAGTCACCTTTAGTGGTGTGCACTTCATAGATGCAATAATGCTATGCCTACCCAGAGGTCTGTGATAATGAGGATGGTACTTTTTGTAAGTACATTGCGTACCCTAGTTAAAGACCTTGTGCACGCCACTAGTTACTTTAGATTGCAAAGATTGTTCTGCAATTTTCTTTGACATTTACAGCTGACTATGGGACTATCAGCTGGGCTGGGCATTCCCCCACCCAGCTTAATACCAAGAGTTATAGCTCCCTTGATTAATTCAAAGGGAACATACATTCTAAAAGCACCAGTTGCCAGAGCTGCGAACGAGGACTCTATCAGAGCCTCTTCCAGTAAAGAACCTGCGGAAGGTTTTAATTGATTGGACCACAGGCAATTGCCCCGCAAAAGTGGACAATTTCAGTGTTCTGGCCTTGAAAGTTGCGGGGTGGGCCCCAACCAAGGTGCTCACTGGTTCCTGTAAGAACAAAACTTGTTAAAAAGTTATTGGCAGACCTCTACTAACAAAATATAATACTGCAATTAAGAGATGGTTAACTTGGTGTGAGACCAATAAGATTAACCCAATAGCACCTGAAGGCCAGCAAGTGGCTAGATTTCTAGCAAAAATTGTTTTTAGAAGAGCTTTTAGCTTATAGAACCATTCTTATATCATCAGCTATTTCAACTTACTGTACAGTTTCAGAGGCAGGTATCTCTAAACATTTTTAATATCATTATTATTTTCTTTTTTATTTTTTCTTATTCATCAAGTTCTAAAAACCATTTCACTTACTCGGCCAGTGATAAAACACTATTTGAGTGTTTAAAGGTTTCAAATAACTCTGACTCTCCATCTGAAATAGCTTGGTGGACAATGTCAATACTCTTGCTAGCCTCAAGTCATAGAATCCATGATCACTTCAATGGACAACAGTCTGGAGAAACTCAGTCTTTCTAAGGAAGGGATTATTCTCCGGCCAAGGTTTGGTTCAAGGACTAATTTAGATAGACTAGATGTTGCGGAGACATCCAGACCGACGGGTCTGCCCTGCACATTACTAGAAGATCTGAATTCTGGACATAGATGAGACATACAACTGTCACAAGTCTATTTATCTCTCTAACATAGAAATTGATACCTGTTTCCATAACAATGATGTTTAAGAAGCATTTTTTAAATAAGCTAATATTGATGCTCCACCAGGTAGTATTTGCTTGGCAATAGCCTCTAGAATAGGGGAAACTGGAGGAGTATTACAACTTTCTAGAAATTTTACTGTAAGCCTGTAAGCAAACTTAACGATTCTAAAGTTAATTTATTACTCATGTTTTTTTCTTATAATAGTTAGAATGATTTATTTTTTAATTTATTTATTAGTTAATTATGTTTTGATATTTTGTTTTTGTTTGAATTTAGTTTTGGTTTATAATATGTAATAATAAGAAACTAATTATTTAATTTTTTATTTTTCATCATAGCATTTGATATTTATCACCAGCAGATAACAAACAGGTCTTCATCTAACGCTGTGTGTTTTAGAAAACACATAATAGGACTGTTTTGCATTCCAACAAAACAGGTATTATGTGTTGAATAAAACACACAGCGTTGCAGCAATCCTCTTGCTGGAGATTTAAAGACTATGACATTGACACCAAAGGTTTCAAGCATCCTTATATGTTAGAAGAGGATGCCTGCTGGTGAAAGAAAGAGAAAGGTATACAATTGCAGACAATTCGGTAAGTTTTTAACCATAGACAACCTAAATTAAGGCAAATTTACATCAGCTTTCTTCATCTAACGCTGTGTGTTTTATTCAACACATAATACCTGTTTTGTTGGAATGCAAAACAGTCCTATTATAATCATGAAATTATTTTGTTTTGACTTTTGAAGTTTGAAGTTTGAAGTTTGAACGAATCGTTAATTGATAAATCGATTTGGAATCGATTTAATCGGCCATTCTTTTCTATCCTCTGTGGTCAACCTGAATCTTAAAACTTTGATACTAGAACCCAGAGCCGTAAAGCTCATAATTAAAAAAAAAGTTAAAACTTTGACACTGACGGTTGCCTCCACAAACGGCTAAAAGAAACCACAGACGACAAATGAAACTGAAAACCTCCCGCAAAGTGGAGACAAAAAAGTATTGTACTTGCGATCTGAGGATAGGAGGATAAGGATAATTTATGCCTTAATCCTTTTTTTTTCGTGTTGAGTAAGTGCCGATGGCTCCATGTGGGACCACTACGGCGTCACCGGGGGGTTTGGGCGAGCGCAGAAGCATCGCCTGATGAGACCCGAAGGCTGAAATAAAGATAGAGGACGGAACTCTCTAAGGGCGTCTCCTATGATACTCGGACCTCAGCCTAGAGGGCCATTCGGAAAGGTGTAACCGTGACCTGAGTGAATCAGTCTGGACGCCCCCGAGATCGTGAGTTAGAAAACCCACGTCCGGGTGACGTTAGATATCGGGGACCTCGTCTTCGCCGGCGAAGACGCTGTGTGGCTTGTGATTGTGTTGCCCGGGAAGCATTGTCCGTCGTCATGTCATCGTCTGGATCGTAAATGACGTTTTTGGGACGCCTCTGCTTGAAGTTAGCGTTAAGGTTGGGAGTGTAGTTGCAGCCCTCAACCACTAGTTGGTTGGGATGGATGGATGGCAGCTCTGTCGAAATAGTTTCGAGAGAGCTGTTTCATTTAACTAGCTATTGAAGGTAAATCTAAGTCTCTATGGAGGTCGTTATTGCGTACAAACCATGGTGCGCCCGTGATTTGTCGCAGAAACCGGTTTTGCAATGTTTGGAGCGGCTTAAGGGTCGTTTTGGGACGGTGGGCAAACACTACACTAGCGTAGGTTAAGATCGGACGGATCGTGGTTTTATGAAGCGTTAGCTTTGAACGGAGGGAACGGATTTTTGTTAATCATCGCGTAAAGGCATTACACCTTAATCCATACATCCATGAATCTATTAAGTAAATATTATTGTTACATTACATCCTCATACAACAGCTTACTCGTTTATTACACCTACAAGCAGTATTAGTTTATACCTGCAAGGGCGTGGAGGAATTAGTTCCAAGATAGGGCTGTAAAGGGTAAATTATATAATATATATATATAATTATATAAGGGTATAAAGGGCATGGAACCCTTTTCCTGAGCCCTTTCTCTTTATACTACTATCGTTAACAACTGAGTCTTAGGGCCATAAATCATTTCTCTATATCTATCTCGCTTGCACTTATGGGTCTTATGGAGCCGTCTAGTGAAGGGTGTAACAATGAAAGACATATTATCGATAAGTAAAGTTTATTATCGTATCTTGTTCACAAAATTAAAAAAATTAACAATATTTGATTTAATATAATACATATTTCATATTATATAATTATTAACTAAATAAACTTTTCAATTCATTGAGAAACAGGAATACGTTGTGAATCAGTGTTCGAGCTTGAGGGCTAATATCGCCATGTAATTTCTTCAGATCAACGTTAGAAAATAAAGTATCCATAGTGCGCAACGAGTAACACATGAATGTATTTATTTAATTGCAGTAAACACATTTATAGCAAAAAAAATACGCAATGCAATTACATTAGAAACCGACCAATCAGAATCGTCCAAATCATTATTGACTCATCATTAGCACGTGCGCAGGTAGCCGTTTATCGATAATTAGGGTGCGCAGGTAGGCGCGCTGCACATTCCTATCTTTTTTGACTTTTATGACCGGACGACTCAGATGATAACGCGCATACTATAGTTGGGAACGCATGCCGCAGGGTTGTTGGATTAGCTGATAAGTCGAAGGGAGCAGAATAAAAAGGTCACATAAACTAGGTTAGACCTGGTGCTGGTGGGATGGTGAAGGTTAGGCTGGAGCTCAGCAGGTGAATGTGGAATAATCCGATAAAGAGGTTAAACCATTATATTAATTTACTCTTTGGGTTAAACCAAGCGTTTATTTCATACAACTATCCGAATTACTATTCATAAATTATTTTTATACACTGGCAACACAAATATTCTTTGTCATTCAGCCACGTCATTTTTGTGATTTTTGCTTGAATGAGAAGATTGTTGAGTGGTGTTGATTTACGCGGCTTCATATTTAACTTTACCGTAAAATATTAAATCATGAATATATTTCGTTTACTTGCCGACCTATCTCACCTGTTAGCTATAATTATATTGCTACTTAAAATCTGGAAAACCAGATCATGTGCAGGTAATCAACCGGCATGTTACTTTTATTTTCAAGTGTACGTGCAGTGGAATATGTTTTAATGTTTTGTTATACATTTCAGGAATATCAGGAAAATCGCAAATACTATTTTCCGTGGTATACACGGCGCGATATTTGGACTTGCTTACAGCTTACGTGTCGGCATATAACACCATAATGAAATTAGTTTTTATCGCGGCATCGTACGCTACAGTGTATTTGATGTATGTCAAATTTAAGGCCACCTACGATCATAACCACGACACATTTAGGATTGAGTTCTTGTTGATTCCCACTTTGATATTAGCGCTACTCGTTAATCGCGAGTTCACTGCATTGGAGGTTAGTATGTCCCATAATCTTACTTGTTTTAATTGGTCACGAATTCGTCACTTGCTATCTTAATAGGCTGTGGTGTTTTATTTAAATAGCTATTAGTAATAACTGACAAAGACACCCAGGCTCCTTGTATTTTAGTTATGTTGTATGTAGTGATTATAAGTTGTCAACATATTGTTTAGTTATTTTGCATTTATTATGCAGTAATGCTGTGTATATCAATAATACATCAATGTCACAGTTGATGCTATGTTATGATGATAAATAATGATAAATGCTTGATTACTAAACTTTAGGTGTGTTTTATAAAGTATTTCTTAGTCGATTAGTGTAGATTATTTGTTATATATTGTTGTGTGATTATTACAACTTTAAGGGTTTGGACCTTAAAAGCCTCAAGAACCTTTGGTGGTCAGTCAGACTTACACTTGACGGTTTTGTTTTAAAACCGTATACACCTCATGCTCTTAAGGTGTTTATAGAAGCTTTTGTTGTAAGAAAGCAGTTAAGAAATTGAGATTTTTCTTTGAATTAGTTGGACATGGATCAAAATAATAAAGGGCCTGGTGCTTACAATATAATAATGTAATTAAGTGAACTTGATTAGTTCATTAGAGGCCAATAAGTGGAAATCTTAGCCTCAAGGCGAATTATTTGTTGTGTGTGTAAACAGTGTTTTCGTAGTTTGTCTCGCCACTTGCAGCACTTGTGTTTGAGACAATTTACAAGGCGCGAGTGTAACTGAGCTATAACTTATTTATTTTAAATTATGTAGTGTATTTATAAATAAATTGTTATTCAAAATACATCAACTACCTATATCTGATTGTTCTAAGCTTACTAATGAAATATAAGAACAAGTTAATTATAATTATTATTAGATGAGAAATGACTAGCTATATATAACCTCATTTTTAATTGGTTGTTGGTAAACAGTACACATTGAGTAGGGCTAAGTATTGGATGTGTGCCACAACACTGGAATGTGCAAATAGTAGCACCAAAAAAACCTGAAATATATTTTTAAACAAACACTATAATTTTTTTTTGACGGCCGCGTGGCGCAGTGGGTAGTGACCCTGCCTTCTGCATCCACGGCCGTGGGTTCGATTCCCACAACTGGAAAATATTTCTGTGATGAGCATGGGTGTTTTCCAGTGTCTGTGTGTATTTATACATTATATAAGTATTTATATGTAGTATATAATTGTATATTAATATTATTATATCAACTATCTTAGCACCCATAACACAAGCTACTCTGAATGCTTACTTTGGGGCTAGATAGTGATGTGTAATGTTTAAGTATATTTATTTATTTTTTTTATTTATAATTAATATGACATTGCAGGTGTTATGGACATTTTCAATTTACTTGGAGTCTGTAGCAATTTTGCCCCAACTGTTCCTGGTGTCAAAGACAGGAGAGGCTGAGAGCATCACATCCCACTATTTGTTTGCTCTGGGCTCTTACCGAGGTCTTTACCTCTTGAACTGGGTGAGTAGCATAGATAAAAATAGTAAATAACCACTTTGTAAAGCACTTTACTTGAAAGAGTTTGTTTTAGTTTATTGAAGTTTAGTACTTACTAATAAATCATCTTAACTTCCATCAATATTATAGACTGCTATATTTTTCCTGTGTCTATTGAAGATCAGGCTCTGAAACATAATCCAATCAAATTACTGCTTAGTATTTTTTGGGACCTGCTTATCCACTGTTGTAGGACTGCTATCTATCTCGCAAAACTATAGTCTAGTCCACTCGGAATGACTACATTGCATATAAAACAGAGCTATTATATAAAACAATATATAATAGCTCTGTTTTTAGAATTTAATTATTATATAACACAACATTTGCAATTGGATATAAATATTTCACATGCACAGGCTTAAAGCCATGATATTGCAATAATCTCAATATATCTTAATGCGAAAGGTTCATTAATACCTATTTAATAATTAGTAGTCTATAAATAGTAGGTAATCACTAAGAACAGATTTTGCGATAGGGTCAGATTAAGGAGATCTTAGGGTGGAAGAACGTCCGCTAGTCTCTATAGAAATGCCTGAATGTACAGTGTCGGTTGACTCACCCTCAGAGGTGGATGGAAAAACATAAAACATTACAGTCAGTGCATGGCCATTTTGATTGGGAGCTCCCTTAAGATTTAAGTCTGACTGTGGACATCCATTCCATAGGCTGATGTGAGGATAATGTTATTGATGATGATGATTTTTTTTTTTTTTTTAATTTTTTTTTATTCTTTACAAGTTAGCCCTTGACTACAATCTCACCTGATGGTAAGTGATGATGCAGTCTAAGATGGAAGCGGGCTAACTTGTTAGGAGGAGGATGAAAATCCCCTTTCGGTTTCTACACGGCATCGTACCGGAACACTAAATTGCTTGGCAGTACGTCTTTGCCGGTAGGGTGGTAACTAGCCACGGCCGAAGCCTCCCACCAGCCAGACCTGGACAAATTAAGAAAATCTCAACGTGCCCAGCCGGGGATTGAACCCAGGACCTCCGTCTTGTAAATCCACCGCGCATACCACTGCGCCACAGAGGCCGTCAAAATTAATTTATTGATGATTGAAATAATTATTAATTGATTTATAATTATACTATCAATCTTCTATTTATAAAAGGTCTGCAGCAATCAGTTCTTGTTGATCTTAGTAATATTTTATGATTTCAATATTATTTAATGCTAATAGTTCATAGCCTCAATAACTCATGGTTTTCAATACTGAGAAGGCAAGGGTTTAATCCTCACCTAAGGGACTATTGTAGCACCCTTCTTATTACAATCTTATTTATTTATTTTAATTCTTTATTGCACACAAATAAGATACAAAAAAATAATAAGAGAAAAAAAAATAGAAAATCTTACTGACAAATGGAATAGGAATATTAATAAGTAAAAAATATGGCAAATATTTTTCTGTATAAAAGGAAAATATAAGTTTTAGGAACTTGTTAAAAGAAAACAGAATGGCATTTAAAGTTGTTTACTATTCATTTATTTCAGATATACCGCTACATTTTCGAGGAACACTTTGAGCCTATAGCTGTAATTGCTGGTGTTGTCCAAACTGTTCTGTATTGCGATTTCTTCTATCTCTACATTACTAAAGGTAACTCCAAAACATTTTTATTAAATAAAACACATAATAAATTTTATGGTAATAAAATAAGCACCCATGTTGTTGATTGCCTAACTTCTAGATAAGTGTACAAATAATGTATTATTCTGTTTTTATTTATATTCGCTTTATAATTACTATTATTTCATATACAATACATGTTATTCTGACATTTATACTGTAACTAATAAAAATTGGTTCAAGTTTGTTTACAATTTTATGTAGGTATATATTAAAATATATAATGAAAACAAATCAATAATAAATTTCAAGTAAGCTGTTCAAGAAAATGGCATAGAATTTAGTGAATTCAAAAGGAACAATTGGAAGTTTTAAAACAGATATCTATACTAATATTATAAAGCTGAAGAGTTTGTTTGTTTGAACGTGCTAATTTCAGGAACTACTGGTCCCATTTGATAAATTCTTTCTGTGTTAGATAGCCCATTTATCGAGGAAGGCTATAGGCTATATTTTATCCCCGTATTCCTGTGGGAACTGGAACCACGTGGCTGAAATATTTTTATAAATTAACAGTGAATAATTGATTGTTTATTGTTTGTGAAACATTCATTGGATTAAAATTAATATACATAGTTGCACGATGGAAAGCAATGCTGCTTGGTGACAAAAATAAATATGGTAGTAGAATTACTCCAGACACATTACTGTCACAAAAAACTACTTGTTGTTGCCTTCTGTTATGTTAGATCTTGACTTTACACTTACTGGTACAGACTTATCATTATCAACCCCTAGTAGGCTCAGTGCTGAGCTCGAGTCTCCTCTCAGAATTAGAGGTGTTAGGCTAATAGTCCACCAAATGCCGAGAAGCAAGAAAATTATCTGGTATGCAAGTTTCTTCACGATGCTTTCCTTCACAATTTGAGATATGTGATATTTAATTTCTTAAAATGCACACAACTGTTGGAGGTGCATGCTCTGGACTGGATTCAAACCAACACCCTCCGGAATCAAACTCAGAGGTCATATCCACTGGGCTATTGCGGCTCAGTACAGACTATAATATATGAATTATCCACTAATCATAACTGACTCACACTAAATGATGCCGCTTATATATATTTTATTTTATTGTTTCAGTTCTTAAAGGGAAGAAGTTACAGCTGCCAGCTTAAAACACACAAGCAATTTAGGTGCAATATAAAAACTGACAAGAAAATGTCTTCACATATATTTTATATAAGTCAATAATTAATTACCTAAGAACCTAGTTGTACAAGTGACACTTTGCAGCTGTTAAAACATTTGTTATTATGAAGCAACTTTTCTTCTGTTAATTCATGTGGTTTTGTTACATTTTATAACTATGGGTATGTGAACTTTTATCCTTAGGCTAATGGGCGTACATAAATACTTTGAAAAGAGGAGAGTGAGGCATAATCAATCATTATTCCAGGTAACATAGATCAGGTGAGATGTTATAAATGCGAAAGGTTTGTTTTGTTCGGTTGTCTGCAGATGACTTATATGAATTTTTATACTTTGGAATATATCTAAAAGTAATAAATTATTATAGAAAATGTATGGTTTATCAGTTTTAGAATAATAAAAAAAAGTTTTGAAAGTTTCGATTGACAATGTATTTTGCATTTAGAGTTCAAGTATTAAATTATTTGGTCTTTTGAAACTACAAAAATAAATAAATAAATCGCTGAGATTTTGACGGGGTATTATTTTGTAATAGCTTAGGTCCAATTTAAAAATTCCATTAATCCATATTCATAATTTATATGTGGATATTGGGGCAACATGACTATACCACACTACCAGAAAGTAATGGACAAAATAGTCTGAAATTAAAGTTGTTCAAATTACAGTACATATTAAAATGAAAGAAAAAATATATCAAGTAAATAATATTACGAATGTGAGGTTTTAAGTTAATTATTATGAAATAGTTAAACGGATCTAGATTAATTTTGTACAGAGACAGACGTATACTTTTATAATAATATAGGTACCCATAGATGAAACAGTTTGTTACAGAAAGCCCAAATACCCAATCTTACCCCATCTCCTCTGATATGTATGTCCATAGGTCACATTGAGACTGCCGGTTCTTTACAATCTTTGGTTCTTATAATTTGAATATTGTTTATTAATTTTGGAAGCCAAAAATTCAATTAATAATAATTACTATTAAATAGTTAATTAATAGCATTACTAATTACTATTAAATAGTTTTCAAAGTGTGCATGTCACACTGAATTGAAATCCGTAAGTATAATTATAAAACTTATGTGATCAAAGGAATATTGTTTAATGATAATAATTATAGGGGATATAGTAAGCTAACATAACTATACTTCATTTTGTGTTTCATCACAGTTAGTTTATCAATATACAGGGTGCTCGGGAGTAGGTATATTCTATAACTTCCAGGTGTTGACGAGTCCACTTATAGGCCTAGAACAACATAACTAATATGTTTTAACAAATAAAATAAATATTTTTATGATTTCATACAAAGTAATGCAAATAATTCCAACTATCCGTGTAACACACATCTTTGTCTATTCTTGCATTTTAAAATACGTCAAAACTTGGCTACGTCATAATTATAAGGATGCGTATATGGGACACATTTTATGATCTATTTACAAAAGAAATATTATTTAACCCGAAAATATTAATTTTAGAACACATGTTCCTTGAACATTTTAAATTAATTTTCGGTAAAGAATATTACCACAAAGTTATGGGAAATACTCCCGAGCAACCTGTATATAACTTAACATAATAATGATTTTTCACATTTAAACAATTATTCTGATGATCGCACAATAAGTTTCGTAATAAAGTAACATAAAACCGTGTTAGTATTACTTATATGACTTGTACCGGGTATTTGACATGGCCACGACGTCTTGTGGACATGCCATATTATTTTAAACCTCTGCGTGCGTATGTGATGCATCGATTGTGACACAGTAAAATAAATAATTTAAGTATATGTTAATATATTATTTCTTAATTAAATAATGAAGTTTTGTGTATTGATTACCTACCTTAGGGTCGATCCACACAGCCCCGCGGCTTACCTTCAAGAAAACCAGATAATAAATGGCATAGCGGAAAGGCTGAGATGTGTGGATACACCTTTACTTTGTTGGTCGGTTGGTAAAGATCTATAAAATCATGGAAATCTCTTCCAGTATATAGGTACTTAGTTCTTTTTTCTGTTGACATAACATAAACTTATGATTTTTGTATTATATATTAACTTAATACTGACTTCAAAACATGAATAAATGTTTGAAAGGGATTTATTAAAGAGAATAGTTTTTCACTTCATTTGGTAAACGATCCTTGAGGACGTTGTTTTTATTTGTAAAACTAACATCAGCTCTTAAAAATGACCTTATTTAGCATGTGCCAATCATTGTTATTAATTTCTCGTACAATGGGAAGGTTAGCTTGATTTGCATAAGAAAATATGCAGTTGACATGGCTAATGACTGACTTAATGACTCAAGTCTTCTTTTTATTTTTTACAAGCTAGCCCTTGACTACAAGCTCTACACCTACGATTGTGTATTTCAATTGACATATTAACTACGATCACACGTAATGTCTAAGCTATAGCTTGGCAACTTCGTTCGTAACACTCCTGATAGTACGCGCGGGCCGGAAGGCGTGTAGCGATGAATGAAAAACCCACGACTGATGCACCTCACTTCCCCGCACGCACGATTTCACACCCGCGCAGTCTCCCCCCGTCGCCCGCATATCATGGGAGTTTCCTCAACGAACTTGACCGACTATACAATACAGTCTTTATTGGTGGTAGTCGGGTAATTTGAAAGAGAACAGTTCTACCCATATCCCGCATGGTTTCTGTACTTAGACCAATTAAGAGTACCTTCTATTAGATTGGTATAGGACTCAAATTCACCAACAAAATGGCCAATTTTGAGGGGGACGAGGTAAACTCACACATTGAAAAAAATAACACCAATAAATCCCGCGTCTTGACACTACACACACACGTAATTTTAACACAATGAAACATCGATTCTATAGACTCAGTTCGTATGAATACTTTGATCATGATCATATAGTTTAGAAGGGGTAACCTATAGCGAGGCAGGTCCTATAGGACGGGTTTCAGTATAATTCCGAGACGCTAAATCTTATGACGACAAAGCAAACGAGACTGGCACCCCATACAGAATGGTTGAAGAATCAACGGTTTTCTTAAAATTATAATAAGGCCCTTATAAGTGGGAACCTCGTTTGCATAATTCTAACTCTTTGGATTTCTTTTTTATTTGGCAAACAATCTATAATTTAACGTTATGCGCAAACAAGTTATATTATAACAGTATCAATATATTTTGACTTTGATTCCTTCTATGAAATGTCTTATTTTTAGTAAGAATGTTAGAATAGGTACCTATACTTTTAAATATAGTCGTAAGATTGTAATGTAAAGTTACATGCAATAAGAATTAAATTTGAAAGTGAAATAAAACCAGTTTTTTGAATTTGCATGTTCAGTAAGAATCCCATATACCTAAATGCTAATTTCAAAAACACCGTAACAAATCCGTTATCGTCTTTAATGCATAAAAGTATTATAATTACTGTATATTTCTATCAAAAACAAATTATTTTGAAACGAGTCCATCAAGGGTCATTATGTCACAGTTATATTTTTGCTATTTTCTCGGAAACTATTCGGATCCGGTTTTAGTGTAGCCGATTAAATTCAATATAGCCGAGTCCTTTAAATGACGGACATGTTTATCTCTATAATATGGGTATCAAATTTGGCTTTGTTGAGAATAAATAAAAAACACAATGACATCTAGGTTGGATTTTTTTTATTGATTGAATATTCATTTTATGTTTGCAATTACCTACTCGTACTGTTATATGAAAACTTTAGTGTTTATTTTTATGAATTTTCAATTTGTTTAGGCTCGGCTATTACTTTCATTATTTACTATCCGCCGCCCCTCAGTTTCACCCGCGTAGTTCCCGTTCCCATAAGAATATGGTGATAAAATGTAACATGCGACACCCACAAATAACGTGGCTTTCTAGTGGTAAAAGAATTCTCAAAATCGATTTAGTAGATCCAGATCCCTACAATACTAGACTTTGCCGTTCTATAAAAGAGGTATATCACTATCAGTTGCTTTTTTTTTTTTAAATATTTGTATTGGGATTCTAGCGTTTTTGATGAAAACTCACAGATGGCATTGATTTTTCCGACACTTCCAACAATCATCGTCATATTTCAACTAATTAACAAAAAAAACTTGATGTAATTATAAACTTGAAAAACGCATGAAAATCCGTTCAGTAAGTTACTTTATCTTGAGCAGACAGACAGACACGCCGGATCATTTTATATTTATATGTAATATATATTATAGATTATTATGTAAGTTTTAACGTTTTCCACACAGTATGGCTGCATACGTGTCGAAGTCTGCAACGTGTACTTGCTCCTGAAACAAAAAAAACGGCCAGTTTAGCGTAGCATAATTCCCGTTTCCGTGACAATATAAATATAAAATATAGCCTATGTAATACTATGCATAATACATAGGCTATATTTTACCCTAGTAAAGAAGTAGTACCTACTCGAGTACGGGTGTTATTCATTATTTATATTATTATAAAAAGAAGGTATTTGTACGAATTTATTGCAACTGTGATGAATAAGAGGGTGTTTGATGATTTGAGTTCAGTTCTTTGTTAGGCAGCGTGAACACCGTTACGCTGCTAGTTACATTAGTGATTTTGTGCAATAATGTTTTGTATTGTTATTATTAAAAATATTTTGTGTTATAATTATTGAACATAAATTGTTTAGTGTGGGCATGTAGAACATGTCAGGCAGGGAAGGTGAGTGTTGATGTATTCGAAAGGGATCCCTTAAACCTACACCCAAAGTCACAAGTCCTGGGACCTGCTCGAGGTGTTTCCTCTACCACAAAATGATGGTATAACCACTGTCGCTGTCACCTCATACTATTACACACTATACATGTTATTTGGTGAAGATGTAGCTTTCTAATGGTGAAAGTATTTTTAAAATTAGTCAAGTTGAGTAACAAACAAACAAAAAATATTACTTTATATTTCCCATCTTCTTAATTAAACTGTTAAATGTTAACAATATCTATTATTTATCAAACTATGTCATATCGTAAGGATTATTATCAGAATGAAAGGTAACTGGCAATAATACATAGGTTTAAAGATAAGTGAGTAATGGGATAAATATTGAATTACAGATATAGGTAACTTATCGTGTTATCTAGAACAAGCCATAATTTAAGAGGTTTATTGATAAGCGACAAAAATTAAGTGTCATGTCTTGTAAAAATGTAGGTAAACATTATTAGTTATTACAAAGGGCACGATTAGCGTTGTCTATATCAGTTACTCACCTACGTCGTGCAAAAGGTCTCAAACTAAGGTAGGCTTAATACATACAAATTGTACAAAATCGAAAAATCATCCTCAAATACAGTAAGTACGAAATCAATCTTCAGGGTAGGCAATGTTTTTTTGCACTTACTAATTCGCAGGTTACCTTACTTTAAACTGAAAGTATGAAATCGAGATAGAAGTAAGAACACTAAAAATATACTTAGGACAGGGCATATGGAGCCTTCAATGCCCACCCACCGAGCTTCTTCAATGTGGGTAGATGGTTAAGTAATTATTGTTCACAATACATGCCAAAAATTACCGATATATAGATAAGGTATACTTATAACCTTAACCCTACACCTACTCCCATTGGTTACAAGTCCGGGGCTTGGCATACATACCAGAGAGCCGTGATAGCCTAGTGGATATGAGCTCTTCCTCCAATTTCTTAGGGCATAGGTTTGAATCTGGTCCGGGGCATGCACCTCCAACTTGTCAGTTATGTGCATTTAAGGAAATTAAATATCACGTGTCTCAAACGGTGAAGGAATAACATCGCGAGAATATACACACCTGAAAAATACCTGAGAATATTCTTAATTCTTTACGCTTGTGAAGTCTGTCAATCCGCATTGGGCCAGCGTGGTGGACTATTGGCCTAGCCCCTGAGCAGACTCGTGCTCAGCAGTGAGCCGAATATAGGTCGATAATGATTAACGATGAGTGACATACCTTCAGCATAGTGTTGCTGTTTAACAAATGAAAAATCCCATTCGATAGAGTATTTTCATTAAGTATTGCAGTGTATGTAACGCCCATGTGTAGATTTTCTTTGATCTGCAATAAAATTTCAATATATTATTGTGACATTATCATTATTGTTCTATTTTAATGGTCCAACACTGGCATGATGATGACCTTATCATTATCATTCTATTTTAATTTTGGGCATACTATTATAGTATGCCCAAAATTCAAATGTACTTTTTCGTTAATAATAATAAATGATATCACAGTATTTATGTACATTGTACAGTGCTCGGTGCCATGTCTGTCTCCTTGCTTACTACACCCACATCACCATTTCCAATCTAACCCCGCCAAAGTAGACATATAGTATGATAAATAATATTGATCCTTTCCATATTAGTTAGAGCCATTCATTATCTTATCTGAGACTTCTTTTTAATCCACAATCAATAAAAATATTTTAAAGGTGCTTTAGAGATAGGACGTACCTACAACGGCCAACCCTTGTGACCAAGTGCGGAAAAGGCCCAAGAAAGAAGCAGAAGATAGGCATCTATAAAAAGTATCTGTAAGGTCCCTTGTCCTTACTGTTTAGCATAGCAGTAATAGCAGTAAGTCACCGTCTCACCACTACACTATAATGGCCAGCAGCACACGTCCGCCTCCTCTCGATGCCAGAGACAGACTGCCCGCTCTCCCACTACCGGTGTATATATACACAAACACTACAGTATCTAACAATAAAAAAAGGAAGTTTAGTTAAATATATACTATTATTTAGCTTAGTATACGCCCCGAGAGTTCAACTGCGTAGTTCTAATTCCCTTTCAGTGAAAGAATTTTCCAAATCGATTCAGTAGATCTCTAGGGAGCACCTTAAACACCTTAGAACAATTTAAAAACTTCACATCTCTACAATGTTAGTATAGATAACTCTACTAATATGAAAATATCCTGTCCTACTAAAAACAATTCCACACTTTGGGATCCCAACCCAATGGTTATCGTAACACTGTTCTGCTCGTGCAAAAAATTCGCTACGCCTACTAGTCATATGACTCGCGCTCGCGACGAACAAAATGGGAACGGCGGAAGAGCGAGCGGCATGAAATGCGGCAGGACGAGTGACATGGCCCTAGGACGTCTCTGCTGACTTTCCTCGCCACTTCTCACACCACAACTGCAGTGTGGCAGGGTTAAATACAAAAGACTCTTTTGCAAGACTTTATTTTTATCTCACACTATATTTATTACAAACCTGAAGTTGTAGTGGCAGTGTGAAAGTTGGTAGCCAGCTAGATATTTCTTTGGCTCTCAGTTTGTGAAATATCACTTGAGATAACTCTTTGAGTGTACTCAATACTTTTTCATCTGTGAAAGAAAAATGTATTTAAACTGAAAGTAGAAATAATCAACAAATTTGTTTATTTTAAGTGCTAAGAGAACCCCAGACCTTCGTCATTTTAAGGTTTGTCAGCTCAGGCTCTCACCTTAAGTAAGTATGGTAGCCAATTATAGTTTGGACCATGGCTTTGGGGGGTAGCAGGTTTTAAGGATAGACCCTCAACCATCTAAGCAAAAAGTGTAGTAAAGTGCTAACTTGTAAGGAATAAAAAAAAATCTGAAAGTAGAAATAATCAATCAGATTAGTTTATTGTGCTTAGTTTACAAACTCTTTTGAAAAGTAATAACTTTAGTCAACTATAAGCAGAGCAAATTTTGGCCAGTTCTGGTACTGGTAAGTATTACAATAACTAGACAATCTAAAGATTTGTACATGTGCCTACAATTCTTCCGCTCTTGGACCTCCTTAATGCAGCTGTCGCAATCTGTTCTAAGCAGACTACTATAACTATAAACTACCTCCCTGCCAAATTTCATATTGCTATGTGAAGCGATTTTTGAGATTTCATGATAAGTGACCAATTTATTCAAGTATTTAGATTTGCAGATTTTGAATTTGTTTACCTTTATCCATACCTTCACTATCTAACCCAAAGGAAATTTTGTACGGCGCCATCTTGTTATGTAATTTCAAATATTCTTCTTTAGTTGTATTTGAAATTCCATCTAATAACAGTGTCAACAAAGCTGTCTCCAATCCCATGGCACAAGTTAGACTAGATGTCT
Organism: Bicyclus anynana; assembly: GCF_947172395.1. NCBI lineage: Eukaryota > Metazoa > Arthropoda > Insecta > Lepidoptera > Nymphalidae > Bicyclus > Bicyclus anynana. Next base: position 5,632,145 of record NC_069093.1, read on the forward strand.
CAGTAGTGTTCTGAGAAAATGTAAATTATTTATTAATAACAACATAAAGGTTCAGTTTCACTTTCTGATGACATGTAGGATAGCTTATTTACAAAAGGTCCGTCCATCCATCTGGCATTTTACTTTTGAAAAAAATTATGAAAATGAAATCATTACTTTATTAAAAAAATTTGGTACAATATTTCACAACATTTTTAATTAATCTTTTAATTCCCCCAAGCCAAGCTTGTTGACCATACAGCCTGTGTTTTACAACAATTGTTGATAACTTATGATTAGTTTGTTTGTTAAGTTTTTTGGTAGCAGGAAAAATAAAACAGCTTAAAAATGTTCCTACACCAGTGAACTTTTTGGGCAAGAAGAGTGATGTTTTCTTCCTCCAAGAAACATAATTTTATTAAACCAATTATTTAACCAGATCCTTATTTATTCGTCATAATTATCATCTCCATAAAATACAGGGGTATACATGAGTTCAAGGGGCTGACGTTGTTTTCGCCGGTGGGCATTCCCCTTACTTTATGTCATCTGACATAGACTAAGAAAGTTATCAGACTTATGTTTAGACAATCTGACACTTATCAGAAGGTAGTGAAACCGAACCATAGAGATCAATATTGAACTTAAGCAAAGTAGCAGGCATTAGTTTGCTCAAGTTCAATATCCACTAGTGAGTTCACTGTAAAACAAATAAAATAATAGATTTTTTTTTTAATTTTTGATATCTTACATTATGCTCTGAGCCATTACTGGTAATACTGATTGTCTCTACAACTAGAGGGCCCCAATTGAAGTTTGCTATAATATTCACATCAGCAGATTCATTTTCTTGCTTCATGTCATTTATACTGAATAGACTTGGTGTGGTTGTAATCTGTAAATAGAAGATACATCATTATTCCCAAAAACAATATAAGTAGTGTTAGGTTACCAAGAAGATTATAATTCTGTATTCCATCTTGTACCAAATCTACATTTACCATATTGTGTATGTAGATAAATTTGAAAGTATTTAAAAAGAATACAAAGACATTAAAAAAAAAAACATGCAGTCTTTGAGAAAGATATCCTAAAAGGATGACGCAAAAAAAGCTAGAGACCAAGCAAATTGGCGAAATCTAAAGGAAGCCTCTGATGATATTATAAAATTGAATAGCAAATTAAATAATTTAGTCACTGATCAGAGATTAAAGGCTATTCTATTTGGTTTTTTTTAAATTTTATTTCTTTCAATGTAACAAAAAAGGGGAGTGTTCCTTTTTTTGTTTAGTTGTTATGAAGAAGCTACTTAAACCTACATCCGGGTCAAAAGCTTTTAGTTTAAGATTGACATAATAAAAAAGGCTACAAAATTCAAAATACTAAAAAAGATATATCTACTTACAGAACTCCACCAATATTTCCTATATCTTTGCCACTGTATGAAATATTGCATTGCATCTTGTGTTGGCACAACTAAATTTAGTTTTAATTCTACATTATTTTTTGGCTTAAACTCATCATTATGCAATATTATTTCATCAATGTCTGCTGATTGTGGTTTAATGAATCCGTAACATAATTTTTGAGACTTTATAGCAACATCCTTATCTAAGTATACAGGAAAATGTTGTACAGTTTTTCCATGAATGGTTTTCAACCAGCTATGGTAAATATTTTGTAGTAAAATTCTACTTGGCTTCTCTAAAGCTAGCACTGTTTGTGTTTTAATAGAATGTTTTATAGCAAGAAATTTTGCTATAGATGTAAGTTTTTGTAATTCAATTCTCATTTTTTTTTAATATTTCTTCATTTTTTGATTCTGATTGTACTTCATGCAAGGGGATGTTTCCTGGGGGTGCAACAAAATAATCATCTTCTGTTATGGCTGCATTCTTCAATATGTCTGCTTGACAGTTGCCTTGAGTTATTTTGTCATCGCGTAAACTTAGATTCCTGAAATTCATCAATAAAATTTAGTGAGCATTTCAATTTCAAGTTTTTGATTAAGGAACAAATTTTTATCTAAACACTAGCGAACCCAGTCAAGCTTTGCTTTGTCTTATGTGCACTTACACCTATCCCTACTCTACAATACTCTACCCCTACTTTACCCTACCCCTACCCCATCCAACCCCTACCTTCTTAATTGTTTGTATGGGAAATGTAAATGGGTTGTTTTTACGGTTTTCCTGTCAATTATTCTAATTTTTGTCAACTTTTAAACCATAAATCTGTATACCTCCACAAACATTTCAAGACCAAGATACCGTTCAGCCTTTCTCAAGTTTTAGCGAGACTTACAAATAGTAATTCATTTTTATTTAAATCAATTCTATAGATGCACAGTGTGCAGATACACACCTACCTATAGGACCTACCTAGTCCACTTTATGGCAGATAGAAAAATTGCTTTTTAAAAATAAAATCTGATGATTTCAGGCTCTGTTAACCCTGTGTAATGCGTTATCTGATAAAAAATAACTAATAAATAAGATTTATTGAGTGAAAAATTTTAATTGTATCCTGTGAAAGTCTACCTATAATGTAAGTATAATAAGAATACAGTGATGGATGTTAAGGTTCTAAGGTGCTGGGATGACAACCCTACACCACAAAGGACAGTGTTGATGGACCAATGACCATGTTACGGACCGCAAAGTCAATGAATGCTGGTATTTTCTGGTAGTTTATTACAGGAGGCCCATGTTCATTAGTGGACGTCCATCAGCTCTAAAGTATATAGAAGTAAACATGGATAGAAATAATCCTCAAGTGAGCTCTTACAAATGTATACTTACTCGTTTTCTAAAACAGTGTAAAGAGGTTCCACCCCAGTGGTATCTATATGAAGAATTTTGTCCGCAAATGCAATAGAATCCTCCAAAACTTTAACACCTTCGTCTGTATCGCATTTCACTAGGGAAAGTCTCTCCAAAAGAGATATAGTGTTTATATCGACTCTGGTTTTTTGAATGACTTGTTTTTCTAATGTTATTACTGGATTCGAAGGCACTTTTGAATTTAATCTTCTAGGTTGTAATAAAATATATTTTGTTTTACTGAAAGTTCTAACAGCAAACTTGAACTGCATAACTTACTATAGAGTGTCCGTACTGTTATTTGTAGTATTATAACGATTGATAAACTTAAATTGGCCCTTTTCTTTCGTATTATTTGACTTGACCGCTACAAATCACAATTTTATTCTTACTCAAACTAAAAATTAAAAATTTTCATTTTATAATTTTATTATTTTACAGGGACACTTGACAGTTGCACTGACACTGACATACTTTTGTGTCAACGTCAACTGTCAAGTAAATAAAATTAAATTACTCCAACACAAGCACAACAATAGAGTAGAATGTACATACAACTTTGCAGCCATTTACTTTGCCAGTCGTAGTCCAAGTTGTTGAGTGACTTTTAAAAAAATAGAATACAGAGCCAAACCTTTAAAAAAAGCTATTTGACATTTGTTTTGTTTCTTTCACAGATGACAAATGAAGTTTTCTTTAAAGTAGAAAGTACTCTGTGATTCCTTTGATTAGACATAATCTGTGGCATTTGTTTTTAAATTTATGAAATTTGGAAATTTTTAGGTTATTCTACAATTTATAGATTGCTAATAAAACTGAAAATTGCGAAATAAAGGGTAAGAAAACTATTATTGATTATTATCCAAGCTGATACAATTTACGTATTAATTACGTACAATTAATCAAGTAATATATCAAGTAGTAAATCGGCAGCTTTCCAAGAGATATGACTATTTATATGTCAATAGTTTATCCTTCATCTTTTTTTTATTTTTTTACAGCCAAAATGAAGAAATATGCAAGAAATATGTTATATGATAAATTACACAAAGGAGCAGTGCTAGGCTGCGTCGCTTTGACCCTGTACGGGTCTTTTCTTCTTGGTAATCATTTCTACAGATATTACAGATATATTAAGCCGCAAGTAGATGCATCTAAAGCTGCAGCTGAAAGGGAACTGCTAGCTGAAGGATCTTCAGATAAAATACTGTAAAACAAAGATTATCAGACTGTAGATATGCCAAGGGCTTAATTATGAGTCACATATTAAATACTACCCTGAATGTCACAGCCTTACTAATTTTTACATTAATCATCAATAGTTTTTAAAACACAACTGCTTAGACTCAATATATTATAGTCAATCTATTCCAAGAACTACTGGGCTTTGGAAGATCACAGACCAAATGCTTTTGGGTCTATAAATAAAGGTTTCAATTGGTTAAAGTCAACTCTGGGGGAGCAACCAATATTAATATACTTAAGCCAAACAATGAAATACACCATCACTTAAAGGAGAGGAAGGAGGAGAGAATAGAGAAGCACCCTACAGCTTACACCAATCGACCTCTGAAAGTGTGTCTTCCTTACCACGTGACATTGGCGAAGTAAATTGTACTCAGTTGGTACAACAGCAAGCCACAAAATCAAAAATTGAATTGAATTGAGAAGCACTCTAATGATCAGGCTGTAGCACTTAAAACAAACTCATACATGAAAAAGAAATGACATACTTTAAAAGACCTTGTGGGTCAACAAAAGTTCTTGAAAAAAAAAGAAAAAATCCAACTGCCAACAGCCTCACATCACATCTGATTAAAGTTACAAAACTGATTGCAGCTTAATTTGGGCAAAAATAAAATTAAATAGGCTAATAAATATTCCTTCAGTTTTACATGTACCACATTGCAGGTCAACTGTCAATTTTTATTGTTTATTCTTTAAATAGCTAGTGCTGTCCTTAGTAATTTTTTAAGCATGTTATGAGTATACGGTTGTTACTTGATTATCACAAATCTGTGAAATTGTCTTAAATTTATATTGTTGTTGCAATTACTAAATACAGTCTAACATAAATATATTTCAATTGTGTAATGTTCATTTATGTTGCTCTTATTCTGGGTTTAGGTTATCTACAGTTACAATCTTTGTATTACTTTAGGATAAGCTTTAAATAGTGATCATTAGTTGTTTTAATGTAAATATTATTTAAATAAACATTATTTGTAGGAAATCTTGTATTTCATTTGTTAATTTATTTTTATGTTTTTTAGGGTTCCATAGCCAAATAGTAAAACGGGACCCTATTACCTACTAAGATTGCTGTTGGTCTGTTAGTATCTCATAAAACGTGATAGTAAGACAGTTCACAGATGATTTGTTCATGCTGTTATAATAACAAATAGTAAAAAACAGAATAAAATCATTTATGGTGGGAGAAGAAACGTGATTTTTTTGCTAGTTTTTCTCAATATTGATAATGGAAAGAGGTAGACTCTTGAAATATACACAGCATATTGAGGAGTTATATTATTAACTTTTTAACAAGTAAATTATTAAAATAAAATAATTATTTTATTAGTAGGGTAGGATGGATAGTGTAGCGGTAAGGTAGAGGTAGGGTAGGAGTAGAGTAGGGAAGAAGTGCATTATAAGTCAATGCAATGCTTGAACGGGTCTGCTAATTATAGATAAAGGTAAGAAAATCTCAATCGATCCAGCTGGGGATCGAACCCAGGACGTCTGTTTTGTAAATGCACCGCGCATACCACTGCGCCACGGAGTCGTACTTATTTATAACAATTTTTTTACACGTGACAATTCAATCACTGTTAGGTTATGGGCTATTTACAGAAACCAACTTATTCTTTGATATTGTTCGTTTATTTTATGACAGCATAGCTTATAGTAGGTTAAGTAGGTATAGGTAGGTATACGGTTTTTAAAAACAAATATGCATGCATGCTAATTGGCTAAACTTGTATGAAACAGTACATACGTTGGTAGTAGGTACCTAACCACATAGTCATTAGTCGCATGTTTTCAAAACGAACACGGTTAGTTAGTGTTCTTACCTCGGGCAATGGAATATCTCTGCATAGTACTCCACCTACAACTCCAAATAACAGGCTTTAATTGTAAACACTTATAGTAGGCAGAATACCTATACTAAGACATGTAGGGCTCTAATTAGATGAAATCATGAAACTTTATTCATGTTATAATACATTCCGATTACACGATTACCTACGTCGAAGCTACACAGCGTCTTTGCCGGCGAAGACGAGGTCCCCGATATCTAACGTACCCGGACGTGGGTTTTGTAACTCACTTTCTGAGGGCGTCCGGACTGATTCACTGAGGTCACGGTTACCCCCTCCCGAATAGCCCTCTAAGCCGAGGTCCGAATCTCATAAGAGACGCCCTTAGAGAGTCGTTCCGTCCTCTATCTTTATTTCAGCCTTCGGGTCTCATCAGGCGATGCTTCTGCGCTCGCCCAAACCCCCCGGTGTCGCCGTAGTGGTCCCATATGGAGCCATCGGCACTTACTCAACACGAAAAAAAACGAAATATATCGTATGGGATTTTGCCATAAGGTACAAGAATTAGGTATCTACTACAGACTATGAAAGTAAGTCATCATAAATTTTAAAATGGGCCTTTTGTAGGAACATCCAAACACTATCTGATCATAGGTCTTGAAGTCTTGAACTGCTTGCAACTAAAGATTCACAGTAGCTTGTTTGATATCCTCAGTCCTCTTTAGTGTTACGTCGATTAATACTGCGCTTTCCGGTGACTGTGGTTATTTCAAGATCTTTGGAACTTAAGCAATTATTCCGACCAAATCTGACACCGCCCCGACGCAGTCCGCGCGAGACCTTCGGATTTGATACACCCAACCCTTATGCCGAAGGCCTTAACCCCGAAAAGAAAAAGTTTACCGGTGGAGCAAGATTCCCCGCGACATACCCGGGCAAGTAGGCGATTTTTCGAGACCCGTACACCCGTCCGTTCTGCGGGAGGAGAAGACCCACACAGCACAAGCAATTAATCGAATTGTGTGTTCTGCCCACTTCGCCTTTGCGAATTGCTGATCATTATAGCTCTTTCATTATCAGTGTTCTCAGACCAATTATAGAAGGACCTGTATCACACTCATAGTCACGAGCAAAATTGTCTGTCATTTTTTGAGTAAAACGAGCTCAGATTTGGTATATATCTTATACTGAACTAGAAGTTTTTGCCCGTTTTTTATACCATTCATCTACACAAAAATATTTTTACGGAGCTCTTTAATCGACGAACGCGATTACAACTATTTAACATCGATTCTATAGAGACAGTTTTTATAATCGCATTAGATCGTTGATCATATACTTTGACAGAAAAGTAACGTCTAGCGAGGTCATAACATGGTTCATTGAGAAATATATGTTTCCTATAGATACTTATAACGTTCTGTATCGTTGTAACTAGGTAGGAAATTACGACCATTCGCGACGTTGCCATACAATGCACGACATGTTGTATAACTTGGTTCACTGGGCAACACAAGATGCGTAACGCTCATGTTTGGCAGCGATGTACAAGCTACAACAGCTAATCGCTACGTTGCCAGATGATGCGACAACTTGCACATCATGTAGCTTGTTAAATGTTATTAACTTTGTCATTTGTTATATGTTAGTAATCCACAAGATTGATCCAGTCATCGTCATTATATCAAATATTACATGGCTTATATTACATTATATTACATTGACATTATATTACATGGCCTACAAACTTACAAATGATCTATGTTCTGCAGTGGACGTCCAGGCTTCCCTCCTTATTAGGAGAGGGGATTTGGAACTTAAGCCCACTACGCTTCCGAATTAAGTGAGTTCAATTCTTATAATTTATACTCGTGCTAATTGACGCCCCGTGGTTTTACCCACGTTGTCTCCTTTCTCGTGAGAAGACGGGGTTTAAAATATAGCTTATTATGACAATCACAAATAACGTGGCTTTGTAGTAATAAAAGAATTTTCAAAATCTGTTCAGTAGATCCCTCAAGTATACCTAGTAGGTACCTACACCCTACAACTCTAAGACTAAAAAGGTTAAGTTTGTACTTAACCTCTTTAAATTATTATAAAGTAGCGAACGCTCGCGACTTCGTCCGCGTGAAACCCTAACCTAAACCGTCCCACTCTACAGCTACCCTACCATACAGGGGATGAGTAGGAACTCAACTCTACCCCTACCTTACTCCTAACCTACTCCTATCCTACTCCTCCCAAACCCCTACGCTACACTACTTTACCCTACCCCTACAATACCCCTACCCTACCCCTACCCTACCTCTACCCTACCCCTATTTTTTATTATGCTTACTTATTATTAATTATCCAACATTTCCAGTATCAGAATATCCTGTTTTGTACACTTTGTACCTATACTATATTATAGGTAGGTACATAATGCGTATACGTGAACGAAATTCAGGAACCGGGTTATTACCCCACTTGATTATTCATTTACAGGAAGGAACCGATCCGTTTCCCACGGACGCTAATGGAAAGGTAATCTATTCAGCCGTGGACTACACCACGTGAAGGCCAATGGAAAAACCCGGAGAGAGATTAACGCGAAGCAACGGATTGAGCAATTTTAATTCGAAACAGACCGACGATCGGGCGTGTTCTGAGTAGCGTGCTTAGGTGTTTAACTAGGGTAGGTATACGTACAAGTTGTACAAAATTCTTTCTTCTTTGTATTGTAATGAGTATGGTAGGCAGTTTATTTATACCCGACTGTTATCGCCGCTTTCCAACGACTTGCGGTATGGACGGCTTCAGTGTGCTCGTGGCGTTCGAGTCGTCTACATCTTTTGTTGTGTAATTCTTTATGGGTTACTTGGGATAGGCGGGGAGAGTGACTTGAGTGGAAAAGGGGAGTGTTAGTTGAGTATCAAAGGATCCTTTAACCCTACACTCATCGTTCACAAGTACGTGACTCCACTCAAGGTCATTCTCTGCCATTCTAGGGTCTTATTTTGGTCACAGTTTGATTTGTTAATTAAGTTGTCCTGACAAGTGTTGTGAATCATAAACCTTTGTTCGACATTAGTTTTCTTATATTTGTAATCACTTTTGAGTCCTATAATACGACTGCAAGAAGAGTTATGCTTTTCACGTGTCTATGTAATATTGTACTTATGTATGTAATATTCTTTATTACATCATATCTTCTAAACCGCTGAACGGTTTTATGTAATTAATATAATATCGTTAGATTTGTCTCAACAACCCAAGTGTTCTTAGATAGTTGAAGTTAAAACCAATACAACATGAGATATGGGTTGATAATGATGATGATGACCCATTGTTTGTAAAACTAATTATTCTGTTTTAACCATTAAGTTTAGTGTTGTATTTCATTCGATACGTACGGGATCTGGCGCTAACGTGCCATTCGGCGAAATTGAGCGAACGTGAGAATCGTGAAAGTGAAGCAATATCCGGACAAACGCGCTCGGCGTGTGTTCACGAATTGAAAACGCTTGATCCATGGATTCCTGTCGGAATAAAATTTTCGCAACTCCCCGGAATTTGTCACCTTTACACTAACTTGACTCGCATCGCAATCTACCTTTCAATTAAAACGTTCAAGCTATACCAACACAGCGGTGTGCTCTGTACCTGCCTTATTGTTCCTTATATTTTTGGTCGGACTCGTGTCCTAGTATTTTTTTTATTTTCTACAAGTTAGCCCTTGACTACAATATCACCTGATGGTAAGTGATGATGCAATCTAAGATGGAAGCGTTAGGAGTAGAATGAAAATCCACATCACTTTTGGTTTTTATACGACGTCGTACCGGTAGGGTTGTAACTAGCCACGGCCGTAGCCTCCCGCCAGCCAGCCTGCCTGCGTCAATTATTAAGGAAACCTTCGGCACACCGTTCGGCCACATTTCAGGTGGGGACCCAGGACCACCACACCACATAAATCCATCGCGCACACCATTGCGTCACGGAGGCCGTCAAATTATATATGTCGGCGAGTGAGTTATTAGATCGGTAGCAAAATCTACGTTAGAATTAGGTTTTCATGTAATTGGGTTTTAATTATTTACTATTTAAATAAATAAGCCTGTAAAAGGTTTCCACTATGCCGGACGTAACGGCGCTCGACCAATAGGAAACGATCACGTGACTCTCGTCCAATAGCATCACGTTAAAATAGCGCGTAGCAGTCAAATTATATATATGTCGGCGAGTGAGATATTAGATCGGTTAGCAAAAGTTTAGTACGTGAGTTCGGCTATTGCAATTTGGAAGGGAAGTATTTGTTAATTGTAAAAGACGTCTTTAACCCTGCTACTAGCGGTTACTAGACCGTAATTCCGCTCGTGCATGACTACCTGCCCTATAATAGTTAATTCTAGTTTACATCTCAATTGATGATTGATCAATATTGTCTGTATAGTAGAGGGTAGAACTGTAGGTATTAGTTAAGCGGTCGTTCCGGTAATCATCGATAGTGTTACTTTGTGTATCTGCCATCCTTGACACGTAAAGCTTAGAATTTAGTCTGTTCCCCGTAGATATTATAGTACTATCCTTCTTCCGCATATTATTCGATATCTGTGTGATGGACATCCGCGGACATACTTCAACAATTTACGCTATACATATAAACGGCTGAAACCTGCTACCTAAAATGAGTGTATAGTCTAAAATCATCACTGGCTTGGCTAAAATCATGATTGAGCAATCAATTTGAATTTTGACCTTTAATTTATTATATCCTAATATAAGCCAGAGGCGTATGAGAAAATATTAAAGTTCACCGAGAGGATCTGCGGTAGAATTTCAGTAGCAGCAATACCAAGTAGCCATATGGATTTTATGTAGGTACATAACAGGTTTAATCAACCTGAAAGTTGCAATTAACCGGCGTGAAATTCACCGCCGATTATCCGAGGTCCTAGAGGAGGTGCGTAATCGTTTCCACTATTCGTGTCCATTTATAGAAATGCAAATTAAATTACCGAAATCAATTTCGGACAAAGGAATATTACCGCTTTGTATAGCGCGCGGTTGGCCGAAGCCCACGAATGATTATAAATTCTCCGCTCGGTTATTCACAATTGGTCGGGCGTACTGACAGGCGAGATAATTCGTTAAGTCCTAAGCTACGAGTACTGCGTAGGTCCGATAACGATTCAATAGGATTTTCACAGCGAGCCGGTATAGCTGGCGTCATTCGCAGTTCCGTCCACCGTTCGGCGTTTCTCATATTTTTTGTTTGGTGCTATAGAAAGCTTGCAACGGCGAGACTTAATTGCTCTTTTGTGCAATTTTTGAGTTATAGGGGACTTTTATGTCGTGCGATGTAGATTATGGTGGGCCGTGGGGTACAACGGATTAATTCGGTAACATTTTTACTTTCAGCTGACGACCCGCGGTTTCACTCGAATTGTTCCTGTTCCCGTATGTGTGGAAAATACGAAAATTACAGGGATTAAATTTGGCCTATAACACTTAACAAATATCATAGCTTTTTACTGGTAAAAAAATTCAATGTCGGTTTATTAGATCCAATGATTACTCCCTCTCATAAACTCATAAAGCTCTCTCTCTTATTACCTACCTACCTATTAGGCTATAAGTTTACATTATTACTAACTCATTAGTCATGAGTTGTCCTGCTTTGTAAATTAATGTTTTTCACACAATAAAGTATACAAAACGGTATACCTACTTACATGTTACATGTCCAAACCTACTTTAGCCATGACAATGTATTTAAGAAAAGCTGCCATGAAAGAAACACGCCCCAATATCTAACGTCACCCGGACATGGGTTTTCTAACTCACGAGTCAGGTCACGGTTACCCCCTCCCGAATGGCCATCCAAGTCGAGGTCCGAGTCTCATAGGAGACGCCCTTAGAGAGTCGTGCCGTCCTCTATCTTATTTCAGCCTTCGGGTCTCATCAGGCGATGCTTCTGCGCTCGTCCAAACCCCCGGTGTCGCCGTATTGGTCCCACATCGGCACTTACTCAACACAAAAATAAAACGAAAAAGAAATTTCACAGCATGTTAAATAAGAATAAAATTAAAGTTAAGAATCGTCTTGCCTAAAATGAGTCAGGTAGGTAGGTATGTCTGAAACTAAGATGTTCTCTTTGAAATTATAATCCCACAGATACTGCACCTAATTTTCCACAGACACAATTAGTGAGAGGGAAGACAAAAGGAATGAATAAGTAATAATCAAATAACACGGACAACCACTCTGGGAACTGAAGCAATTATGGATGATGGATCGTTGAACTTGTCTGCTGGAATGACCCGCCGCTTAATAACGTCTTGTTTCTTTCTGAAGGATTTTACGTAATTTGTCACAAAAGAACTCGAGGAGTATTACACGATAATGTACTTTGTATTTTTTTAGATTGTTTGCGGACAAATTGCTCGATTATTTTAATCCCCCGATGACTTCATTTGATGATACAATAAAAAAATATGTACCTACGTATTTGAAACATTAATTATTTTGTCAATATTATGTGACGGAGTACAGATTCGGTTTATTTTATTCAATCTATTTTCTCTTATCGAAATCTCTATATATTTTGTAGTTATCATTCATCATCATCCATCATCATCATTCACAACCCATAGACGGCTCACTGTTAAGCCACCACGCCGGCCCAATGTGGATTGGCAGACTTTACACTCGTAGAGAATTGAGATTTCCTCATGATGTTTTTCCTTATATTCCTCGTGATATTTAAAATGCTCTTTACTGAATAGGTGGAGGTGCATGCCCCGTACCGGATTCAAATCTACGCCCTGAATCGAAGGCAGAGGTCATATCCACTGGGCTGTCACGGCTTTTGTAGTTATACTTGTATGTAGTGCACGTTTTTTACTCTTTTGTTATAAAAAGATTAATCACCATTTAAGACAGTTAAAAATACCCATGAGCTTAAAAAATATAATACAATACAATGTACACTAAAAGCTCCTTATTCAAGCTTCCTTTATTCACGTTTTCACTATTCGCAGCTAAACATTTCGTTATTCGAGATCTGATTGACGTAACTGACGTAAAATCTGCAAATTTAAACTTTAACTTGCAAATACCTATTGCCGAAATTGCGAATGGATGGTTTAAGAATGCAACTGCTCAAAATCACTCTGAATAGAAGCTTTTAAAAAATATCAACTATCTAAGACTGAAGATTAATCAATAACTTCAATTAATTGTTTTTTCTTTATATGTTTGTTTTTTATTTTGTCACCCAAGAACGTATCCAATAGGATCCCATATAAAACACCATTCCATATTCACGGTTTCTGTACTCGCGACACATTTAGAGAACGTATCCCCGTGAATAATGAGCTTTTACTGTACTGAAATATTCAATAGCTTTTAATTTTTCCATTGTTCCTATTATTCAGTGAATTATGTAGGAGGTCCCTACGGTCATTTATCATGATGCCAGTTTGTTATGCGACCGTCGTTAGAGAATGCAGGACAGTACATTTTTTGTTACAGCATAATGGTATGTGTGTGTAATGTTATCTTTTTAATTTTCTTTTATGTAGCATGTTGTGAATATAATAACTGATAAAGAAAGTTGAATAATGTCTTAATACAGTGAAGTGCATAGATACATATCTATCGTATTGGAAGTGACTTCATTCGGTAAAAAAAGACAATCGAACTGATTACAAATTTTTCTCCGACTATCTGTTTATGAAGTGTTTGTCTGTGATTTTAAAAAAAAGCTCTATTTTCATCAAATCAAATAATCAAATGCTTTTGACAATTTTGTTTGTCCAGGCTAATCTCTGAAACGGCTGGACCGATTTTATTGAGACTTTCACAGGAAGGTAAAGGAGATTATTAAGCAACATAAATAGGCTACATTTTATCTCGATAAAATCCACGATTGCCGCGCGATTTGGTAAAAACTTAATTGCATGCGGATGAAGTCACGGAACATTTTCGTTTGTCCGGGCTAATCTTTGAAACGGCTGGACCGATTTAAATGGGACTTTCACTGCAAGGCAGAGGAGGTTGTAAGCAACGTAAATAGGCTACATTTTACTGCAAAAAATCATAGTCCCCGCGTGATTTGTGAAAAAGTGAATGACACGCGAACGAATTCGCGCGTCCGCTAATTACTAAAATAATTATTCAGCAGAGTGTCAGCTCATGCAAGTATCCTCTGCTGCTTACATCAACCCGTATCAATAGATTTAACGCCACGATGCTGTGATATGAACTTAAAGTATTAAAGTCAAAGGATCAATGTACGCGTTATCAATCTTTATCAATGGGATTATTTACGTCGGGCAGCGGGTCAGCCGAATGTGATTAACGATTGCGTCCACTACCTAATAAATACTCTGTCCATTAAAACTGGGATAAAAAATGAGATGGACAGGCGATTAAAGGAATTTTTTTTTTTTTTTTGGAAACAGATTTTTATCCTGCTAAATCGATAGGGTTTTAGTGAAACTTAGTGTGAATCCTCATAAGCTTAAAGCCTCAATGGCTCTTCGGTAAAAGGTGTCAAAATTCAAAAAAATTCAAATTTTAAAATTCATTTATTTCAATTAGGCTTAGATTACAAGCACTTTTGAAAGGTCAGGATTATGTCTAATTTAATCTAATGTTGGTAATAATAGTCGAAAACTTAAAATTAAAGTTATGAGGGTTCCAAATGCGCCTTGGACACAGACTTACTTTTACATCTTCTATACTTATAATAAATCTATAGAGAGGTCAATTCTGTACATGAAATATATTTCCAAAATAACTATCAGGGAGTGATTAGTAATCGACACTAATGCCAAAAATGCAATCAGTAAAATTTTTGTCTGTCTGTCTGTCTTTCTGTCTGTCTGTCTGTCTGTCTGTGTGTATGTTCTTTATAGAAACAAAAACTACTCGACGGATTGGTACAATTATTCTTCATACTCCTGGGCAGGTTATAGTATACTTTTCATCACGCTACGATCAATAGCAGCAGGTCAGGGAAGGGAAATGTTGGGAAAACGGGAGAAGTTACTCCATTTTTTAAGCTTTTGTCACGTGGTAGGGTAGGCGTATGGTAGGGTAGGGGGTAGGCTAGGAGTTTGGTAGGGGTAGAGTAGGAGTAAAATTAGGGGTAAGGTAGGGGTAGGGTTGAGTCCCTACTCATCCCCTGTATTGTAGGGTAGCTGTAGAGTGGGAGTAGGGTAGGATAGTAGTAGGGCTTCACGCGGACGAAGTCGCGGGCGTCCGCTAGTTTAAAATATTAGTATGGATTAGCGGAATTAAGAAATAGAAATAATAAGAGAAATTAAGCACCTTAAAGTAGAGAAAAGTCCAGGGCCGGACAAAATAACTAACGAAGCTATAAAAGCGGCTTATACCATTCTTGCCACACCTCTGATGATTCTCTTCAATAAAATACTAGACACCTCTATAACGCCTCAGCAGTGGTCAGAGTCAGATATTATATTGTTATATAAAAAGGGCAATCCCAATGACATAAGCAACTACAGACCCATAAGCCTTCTGCCGTCGTTATATAAATTTTTCTCTTCAGTTATAAAAAATAGAATAATCTCTACACTTGATTCACATCAGCCAATAGAACAAGCAGGCTTTCGAAAAGGATACTCTACAGTAGATCACATTCACTCGGTAGAGCTACTTATTGAGAAGTACCAAGAGTTCCAACGACCACTCTACATAGCGTTTATAGATTACCAAAAAGCGTTTGACTCTATACTCCATTCATCAATATGGGAAGCTCTGTACTCGCAAAATGTAGAGGCCAAATACATTAGAGTGATAAAAAACATTTATAAAAACAACACCAATAGAGTAAGGCTAGAGTCAACAGGAACCCCTATTCCAATTAAAAGAGGAACCAGACAAGGGGACCCGCTGTCACCAACGATTTTCATTGCAGTACTAGAGACCGTTATAAACAAGTTAAACTGGAATACGATGGGCTTAAATATAAACGGAAATTATATAAACCATTTGAGATTCGCTGACGATCTAGTCTTGCTCTCTGAAAACAGCCTAGAGCTAGAGCATATGATATACACGCTGCAACAATCGAGCCGACAGTCTGGCCTAGAAATCAACTTCAAAAAAACAAAATTGATGACAAATGCATTAAAAAATGAAATTAAAGTTGAAAATACTTCGATAGAGTTTGTCGATTCGTACATTTATCTGGGCAAGCAACTCTCTTTTGATAATAAAAGTAACGAGCAGGAAATTGAAAGAAGGATAAAAGGGACATGGAAGAAATATTGGAGCCTTAAAGAAATTTTCAAAAGTCAAATGCCAACAAAAATTAAGAGAAATGTCATGAACACCTGTCTCTTACCGTCTCTCACATACGCCTGTCAAACATGGAAATTCACGCGAAATGTCAAGAACAAAATAAATTCATGCCAACGGAGCATGGAAAGAAGTATGATGAAAATCCGAAAAATTCAAAAAATTCGCAACTCTACTATAAGAGAAAAAACAGGAGTAATAGACGCACTAAACTATTCTATGAGATTAAAATGGAGATGGGCGGGACATGTAGCAAGAATGAATGACGATAGATGGACTTCTCGGCTAACGGCATGAACAGGGCCTGTGGGTGCTAGAAAAAGAGGAAGACCTAGAAGTAGATGGGCAGACGACATTGAAAGGACGGCTGGAAAACAGTGGAGGAAAAAAGCCACAGATAGAGAGTACTGGTCATCTCTGGAGGAGGCCTTCACCCTCAAATAGAGGGGTTCGCACAAAATTTTTTTTAAACTTTATAAATAAGTATTAAAGTAGTTACTTTACTCAACCTCAAGTTTGAGTTTGTACTTACAAAAATTTAAAAATTGTAATTTATTTTTTTATAAATTTTATTAACACTAATATGTATATGTGCTTACTTATGTGCGAAATAAAAGGCTTTTTATTTTATTATTTATTTATGGATTAGCGGACGCGTCAAATCCTGTTTTTCACAAATCCCCTGGAAACCCATCGATTTTTCATGACTGCCACCTTGTTTTTGTAAAAAGACGAAGTTCTGGCCAATATTTAACACGTTAAGCAATATTTTAAGTTAGCTAGCTTTTAAAATGAACGCGATTGAAACAAATGGCCCAATTCTAGCGCTATTTCGTATGTGGCTATTCAAGGGGTACGTGAGCGAAGCCGACGTGGATCGAAGGTGAAAGTAGTAATATCCGGACAAACGTTCTCGACGCGTGCTTCCGCCTCACTGCCGATGGATCCACGATTTATCTCATTCCAAATTAAGGATTTCTCTCCAAAGATAGATACGTATCTATCCCGTTATTCGGTTCCTTCGTATTCGTGAAACCTTTTAGGGTATAAATAATTTTTTCATTGATCTACGATGATGGTTTGATCCGAGAAGCGAAACTCAATCACATTACGGGAATACTTACTTAATTTTTTTATTAGATTGAAAACCGGCATAGCCAGACTTACCTTGGTCTGTAGCCATATTCTACAAACGCTAACGCTTCGTAAATTAAAAAAATATATGGGAATGATATTCACTATCGACATGTCACACGATCAAGTTTTCGACCGGATCTGTTATTTACATTCGTTTTATTGGCGTTTGTAGAAATAGAATCAATGTGCCTCGTGGCTAAGGCCCTTCATTTTATTAGCTCCTACTATTGGTAATTCCGCAGAAGCACCAAAGTCACCGACATAGCTCAACGAGTTGCGAAGCTGAAGTGGCAATGGGCGGGGCACATAGTTCGAAGAGCCGATGGACGTAGGGTAGTAAGCGCAGTGTTGGGCGACCCCCCTATGGAATTACTAATCATTATCATCATCATGATGACGACGATGATGATGATGATAATGATTAGTAATTCCATAATTGGTAGCCAATTATGAAATTTGGAATGTGGTGGATTTGTAGGGTAACAGGTTTCAAGGGTCCAGACCCTCAGCCGTCTAATATAAAGCGTTTTTCTTTTTCAATATTTTCCTCTGCATAATATGATAAATAGTGTCTCTAGTCCAGTCTAGGGGTTAAGGGTCTGACAAATATAGACTCATCATATCCTCTGGAGCAAAAATAAAAAAATACGTTTAATATTTGGACAATTAAGGATCCCAAGAAACCTTAAAACTTTCCAAAGCCCAGGCTAAGCTTTGGAAAGCCTAAGGCTACCGAAATTGCCTATGGTAGGAGCACGGGCTGACATACTTCCTACTAATATAATATACGTGAAAGTTTGTATGGATATTTGTTTGGTTGTTTTTACTTATTAACACCGCTACTACTAAACCGATTTGGCTGAAATTTGGAATAGAAATAGATTATAGTCCTGATTAAAACATAGGCTATTTTTCATCCCGGAAAAATCCATGGTTCCCGCGGGATTTGTAAAAAACTGAATCTCACGCGGCGTAGTTGCAGGCGACCGCTAGTCCTCCATAAAGTAAAGCATGTCTGGCTTTCGCAGATTCTCGTTCTAATGTTTTGTGTAAAGCTGCAATAAAGCAATTTACAGCTGCTTGTGTAGTGCACAAAGGCAATGGAATTGCAAGTAAAATGTCGTAGTGCGAATTAAAATAAAATGCGAATTAAAGACCTTGCTTTTACTTGTTACGAGCTATTTTATAAGAATAAGTAGGATAGAATCAGTAGGTACTCGTAGATAGGAGACAGGGGCGTAACTAACGGCGGTATCAGCCGAATGCAAAAATATTTTATGCAAGCATTTTTGTTTCTTTCTTGAGCTAAAGGGCCCCCGACCAATTTTGATACAGGGTCCCACCAAGGCACTTTACGCCACTGATAGGATAATCAGTACTTAGATATTTATAAGCCATATCATATTTAGGTATGACCAAATTACTTCTATAATTTAATTGAAAGAAAAGTGTGTGCTAGGCGCACAATACAATGGTTCAACGAGCAAAGATCAAATCCAATTCGCGTCATTTGTTTTTAGACCTTTTGTTGTCATCAAAGAGCCAATGTTTTATAAGAACAAGAGACTTTTATATGTATTGTCTTCCTTGTTGATAAAGTAAATATCCTATTCCATCTCCATTTGATTAATTATATCAACAACAACTATATTTACCACGCTCGCGGCTCATGTATTGTGAAATCGACTTCCTGCTGCTCTTCCTTAACAACTTACTTGTTAATGTATATTTGCTATTTTTTTGACGTGACAACGTGTTATAATTCGATTGAGCCGGTTGCACACTCGAAAATAGATGGCTTCATGCGTCGTTCCCTCACCCTATGGTTGCCAACTTTTTTTTACAAGAAATAAAGTATATTCTGGTCTATGAAGATTATTAAACAGTATTTTATAGAACATTTTCTTTTGAAAAATGCAACCATTCCATCAGTATTTTCTTATGACGTTCACATTCAACTATCGTCAGTAAACCGACTTTACAGACAAACGTTTTTTTACTTACAAGGTTTTTATTGGGTAATTTGTTAATATTTTCAATATGGAGTTATCTAAGGGGCGGAAAAAATCCTCAAGTGCCGGCAACACATTGCCGTCTTTAGTACTGAAAATCTAACATGGATCACCTGACGTACCACCAAGCGATTTAGTGTTCCGGTACGATGTTGTGTAGAAACCGAAAGGGGTGTGGATTTTTATCTTCCTCCTAACAAGTTAGCCCGCTTCCATCTTAGATTGCATAATAATGTAGGGGGTGCATAAAAAAATTAATAAATATTGGATTTAGAATGACGTCACACAGCTAACCATACATTCTTATCTTGATTAAAGGTGTGTTCTAAATTTCTTCACAATAAAAAAGCCAACTTCTTAAGGCTCAGAGCCCTTTCGGCTTTTAGCCTTTATGAGAAGACGCGAGCCTTTTCAAAAAGTTAGTCTTATATTAGGGTAAGTTCTGAAAACGAAGACTCCTTAATAGAATTAGACTCGAAGCTAAAGAGCTATTTAATCTTTTAACCTTCAAGCGGCCTAAAAACAAAAAGAGTTAAAGACTCGAGTCTTTTGGATCACTACCGCCAATTTCCCAATTAGGGACTGAGAATATAACTGAAAACTTCTTAAATAATAAACTCGATGTATTCTACAGTCTATTATGATTACCAATTACCATAATCGACTTATGCGACCATATCTTTCACAGTCGTAAAAACTATTCCTATTATGTTTATATGACAAAGTTTTGATGGATGGCTCGCTTATTATTCTTTGCTTTTAATTTAGCCAGTATTCATACAGTCTAGTTTGTTGTGGCAGGCTCGGGTGGTCATTTATCACGGTGTCAGTATGATACGCGGTGCTATGGAAAAGGATGCAGAAAATTCCCCGCTAAGTATATTCATGAAACTTCCTTGTTCGCATTATTAAGGTCACAAATACGTGGATATTATGCATAATTCGTTGTGTAACCGCCTTACCTGGTTGTGTTTTCATGTTTCAGTTTTGTTATTTTCTTCTACTGTGAGTTTTTGAAATAAAAATGAAACTGCTTATTTTGTTAAACTTGTTATTTTTGTTTTTATTCGGGTCATATAGTAGTGCGCTGCTCTGAAATTGGTGTTAATTAATTAACTTCAAAATTATAGTCCAACCAATTAACCAGCCCTTATTTAGAAAAACTGGATACTTTTATAAACCGACTTCAAAAAAAGAATTAGATTCTCAATTCAACGCGTATGTTTTTTTTTTTATGTTTTTTCCCTTATAACTTCGTCATTTCTAATCCATTTTGAAAAATTTGTTTGAAAGAGTATACTTACAGATTGGTCACATTTAATTTTCATGAAAATCGGTTTAGTAATTTTGTGTTAAAAAGAAAATGCGCTTTCGTTTACTATGCTAGGGCACGCTAAATACAGAATAATAAAATCTCTTTAACAAAAAAATTTAACCAAACATTGATCAGAAGGTAGCACTTACGACTATATTTTTCGCTTTTTAGTAATTTTTTGTGATTTTGAAGCCGGTTCAATTTTTTTGTAAAAAAGGATTTTTTTTAAACATAAGCTTTAAAAAAACTTAACTTTCAAATTATCTTAATCAAATTAAGATCTGAATTTTGGTTTTTTGAAATTCTGATTTTCTCCTTCAGAAATTCAGAGTTCTGTTTTGTAGTAGAGGGGATACGTATAAGAAACTTGGGCTCACTACGTTACTTTATTGCGGGTTGGCGGGTGATATGGTTAGACTTCGTAACGACAGTACAAGTTGTTAATGATAAGAATCAGGACCGATGGCATGTGGTGCAAAACCAATAACCCAGCTCCGCGCTGAGAATTTTACTGTGAATATTTCATAACCTGACCCAGGATCTGAACCCAGGACCTCGTGATACAAAATTGTATAGACTAACCACTGCACCAATGACGCAGTTAGCAGATAGTTAACTAAAATACTTTGAAAATGATAATTATTTACAGTAATATAAAGAGGTAAAGTTTGTCAGGTTTTAGGAATCTCTGGATCTATTTCGATCGATTTTAAAATAGTGCATTATGATATATAAGCGGTAAGTTGAAAATTACAGCGATATTGCTAGCACGAGCCGTAGGCGAGGACTACAAGTAAGCAAAGGCTGTAATTATCAAAACACATATAAGACGTTTACGAGTATAACATAATTGTGAGAAAACACACATTGAACACACTTTCTGTGAAATGAATTTGCAGTTTCCCTTGTTTTTTTTTATACGTTTTTAATTATCCATTGGTCGATTTTTCGGGCACGAGGCGTAGAGCAGCCTTTTTCAGCTGCCTTTGTTAAAAAGTACTGTTCGTTTTTAAACGGAACTTCTTGATAAACTGCGTTTAACATTACAATGACGCACAAGTACGTATTGAGTTATAGAAATTGGTGAATTAAGAGACCCTTTACGAGCAAATGTTTTATAAATTCATTTACCAATAGAAAGTCAAGTTATTTGCGAGTATCGTAGGCTATATTTTATCTCTGTTTCTAATCTATTCTAACGGGAACAGGAATTATGTGGGTGAAACCGCGGTGCCTTTGCTAGTTATATTGTCGCATGGGTACACGAAGATGCTGAATATTCCATGTGCTAGAGCGAGATACACACATACGCAATGGTCCGCATTGTGACTAATCTATAGCCCATATTGAATGTATGAAAGCAATTACATAGGTCGTACCATAAAAGCTGGTTGCAAATAAATGATTAGTCAAGTAATTATATTGCGTTCAGGATTTAGCTTCAATGTTTATCTTCTATTACTATTAGCAGTAATAGCCTATTTTAATAACACACTACATAGCGCGATTTTGGGGGGAAAGGCGAGTTTATGGTAGGCGTCCACATATCCACATCGTATATATCGGACGTATTTGATTTTTATTAATTTTACGGTAGATAGAATCCGTTCGATGCGATCCGTACGATATTTTCTATTGAAAGAATACTAAAATCCGTTTGATGCGCCGCGTACGATACGTGCGTCCACAGATGGACGCCATCATAACTATCAACCCATATTCGGCTCACTGCTGGGGTAAGGGGTGGGAGGGGTAAGGCCAATAGCCCACCAATGCAGATTGGCAGACTTCACACACGCAGAGAATTAAGAAAATTCTCTGCTATGCACGTTTCCTCACGATGTTTTTACAGCGAGACACGTGATATTTAATTTCATAAAATGCACACAACTGAAAAATTGGAGGTGCATGCCCCGGACCGGATTCGAACCCATATATTTATTAATTTAATTTTACTACCTTTGCAGAATTTGAGTATCGCACGAAAAAAAATTACAATCTTAAACACAGAACATTAAACGATATAGATATTGACTATTGTTAGGAAAAGGTAAGATTTAATTGTTTTATCCTTGTTTGTTTATTACGATCGATTAAAAATTATTTCACCATTAGAAAGTTACATCTTTACATAGGCTACATTTGTCTGTTCTGTTACATTTCATCCTACTCATATTATAAAAGCGATAGTTTGGATGTTTGTTACTCTTTACCGCCACTATTACTGAAGCGATTTGGCTGAAATTTGGAATGGAAATAAATTTTACTTTGGATTAACACATAGACTACTTTTGATCCCGAAAAAATACATGGTTTCCCGAGATTTGTGAAAACTGATGATTTTGATGATATGAATGTTTGTTACTCTTTCACGCCTCGAAATTATCTGAAATTTGCTATTGATATATATTATAGGCCTGGATTAACACATAGGCTATTTATTACCGCGGAAAATTCCATGGTTCCCGAGGGATTTGTAAAAAACTAAATTCTTCGTGTCGAAGTCGCGGGCATCCGCTAGAACGTGCCTAAACAACATTGTACTTGGGGTTAAGAATTTAGGACAAGGGAAATAAACCCACAGAGATGTGAAGACGCTACTCCGTTGGGCTCAGTTAAGGCAACCGCTGAAAAGTTCGTAGATCAAGCTACTTGTCCCTCGGGTACAATGACGCTAAGATAAAACCGCCCTTATGGTAAACAGAGATGTAAATATCCACGTATGTAGTCCTACTCTGGCTATAAAATAATCTTGTTTAGATAAGTAGGGCTGGCATATGGGATGTACGAATCTTATTAAGAATCTATTCATGAAAATTGCTGCCGATTGGCAGTTATATATCACGGCTCTATGTTAAAGGACTTATTAAAAAAAAATTCCAAGATTTACATCACACTATCACACTATCACATCACATCATACTAATATTATAAAGCCGAAAGTTTGTGTGTATGTGTGTTAGTATGTTTGTTCCTTTTTTATGCTGCGGCTATTGAAGCGATTTGGTTGAAATTTGGAATTGAAATAGATTTTACTCTGGATTAACATACGCTACTTTTCATTCCGGAATAATCCATAGTTCCCGCGGGGTTTGTGAAAAACTAAATTCCACGCGGACGAAGTCGCGGGCGTCCGCTAGTAAACAATAAGATTGTTAAAACGTTTTGAGTGTAAATATAAATCTTTATGTATTCCCAATCAGGAAGTAGAAGGAAGTGAAATATGTATATACTTTTGAGAGTGAGGCGTATCCTAAACGCGGGTGTTATCTCGGCTATACATATTTACATTCGATATAACCATAAAGGGCGCCCTTAGTCGTGTCAGCATCATAATACTCTGGAGACAACTTAAACTTCATTCGAACTCAAGTAGATATTTCGTTAGATACATAGGTATAAATAATAAGGAACATCCCTCAACAATTTCCAATACCGAGTGATCTATTTGAATTTAACCATCAGTAACATTTAGAGCAGTGATAGCCCGGTAAATATGACCTCTGCCTTTGATTCCGGTCCGGGGCATGCACCTCCAACTTTTCAGTTGTGTGCATTTTAAGAAATTAAATATCACGTGACTCAAACGGTGAAGGAAAAACATCGTGAGGAAACCTGCATACCAGAGAATTTCTTAATTCTCTGCGTGTGTGAAGTCTGCCAATCCGCATTGGGTCAGCGTTGTGGACTATTGGCCTAACACGTACTCCTTGACGTTTCTAACAGCATATCGCCACCTAATTAATTACTCTAATTAATGTAAGATGACGCTACTATCTAATCCTCCGACAAACACATATATTATTTTAGCTATATTTACAAGAATCATGGCACTGAGTATGGAGACATAATTCCATTACAAAATAAAAAAGTTCTATTAGTGACTTCTGGAATACAGACGTGAACGAAAAATCGATAGCAAATTTTAAACTGGGACGACTGTACTCTGTATGACATTGCAAGTAAAATAAAAATTTGTAAAAGGAAAGTAAGTAAAGTTTTCGAGTGGATGGGTGACTGATAGACAAATTACAGCCTTAATCGCTAGACATAGACTTCAAATTTTTATAACAAATTATTTCTCTATAAAAGGATTTTTTGAAATTCCTCCCCTAAGAGAATTATATAGGGGGTGAAAGTTTGTGTGAACATTATTTTGATCTGTTTTCAAAGCCGTAATTTTTAGTATAGAGTACCAATCATTACTCATATTCCACTTACTGTTGAGTACGAGTCTCCTCTCAGAATGTAATGGGTTAGGCTAATAGCCCACCACGCTGGCCAGAAGATATCCTCGCGATGTTTTCACCTTCACCGTTTGAGACACGTAAGTACCGATAAAGAATATTATTATAATTACGATTTAGCCTGCATGATTATTATATTTATCTATGTTTGATGTCCTTTAGACTGAGTACACGTAAACAATGATAATTTTATACTATAGATCGGTTACGTCCCTACAAAATCACCGCAAAAAGTGATCTGACTAAAGACAAAACTGTGTGCACACATGCATAATTTTATCTTTAATTCCATTATTTATTTATGTATATATAGTTTTTACACTTCCTGTACACACAACTCGATATTGCAGACGATATATAGGTATTGTTTGTTTAAATAACGTTCGTTGTTGACCACAACTAACATTGAGATGTGGAGATTTCCTCTTTTGAGCGCCTCATTTTTCATGACGTAGTAACACATCTAACAGTACTTAACATAATTGCGCGCAAACCATTTTGGCATATTATAGTTATTTTATCTTAACTTAACTTAATTAAATTAATACAGTTACTTATCCAGATACTCGTAGGAACAGTAGGCACGTTCTACAAAAAGTTTTATCTTCGCGTATGATCAAACGTCATTCCAGCTAAGCGCTTGCCTATGCAATTTAAAAGAAATCTCAAACCCATTTCTATACATGTCTCCAACAGCTTCCCGACTCTTGGTGCAAAGGCAAAAGTCAAATAGCTTATTGTATGTCACCCATAAGGCCGCAGGACCAAAGGCTCGTTACTAAGCGGCTTCTGAAAGAAAATAAAGACTTTCAGTAACAAAAATTTCCGTCGACCGTCGCATAATTAAGTGACATTGTGATAAATGACCACCAGCTCCTTCCGCAATTTATTAGGCTATAGGAAGACAGATTAAATTAAAAGGTCAAAATTAAGTCCGGTAATTAAAGTCAAATTTATGAAGAATTAAGTTAACTCGTTTGAACAATTTTACCTTGCATTGTAGGTGGCTGTAAGTTTCCAGATTGGTGGAACATTTAAACTGAGGAAGTCTCTTTAATTTAATTTATGAAGTTAATGAAACTTAACGCAGATTTGGTGTTTAATAATGATGATTATAAATGGGGATGAAAATTTAACGCTTGACGAAGCCCGTTTATTATTTGGAAATCTTAGATTAAGTGTAACGAGTTAAAATTTAAGGTTAAATGAGTAACTGTAGCATATTGTTAATATGGATTATGAAATATGAAAATGTACGTATAATGTATAATATACGTACGTACGTATGTTAAAATAAATAGTAAGTGACGTTTCATTGCACGTGTGACAGCGGTGCAAATGATTTAATTAGTTTTTGGCAGTGGATATGCGAAATAAGGTCTATTCTTTGTCTATTTCTCTTCACTTGGCCGCATGATAGGCCCACAGGACTTGGACACAGGACCTCTTCGAAGGCTCAGTAGGGCCAACGAGGTAATTGTTTAATTAGTTATAGTATACGCTAAACATCGACTCCGCTTTATACAGGCGAAAGGCTGTGCAGTGTACAATCGTATTCCAGTGCGATAGCTGCGAAGTTCGGGGTATTGCAACGTCAGTGCTAACATACGACCATGTGAAGAGAAATTGGCAAAATGTCGTCCAATGGTGGCGGAGTAGTCCCAGTTCCATCTCTTTCTTCCTGATTATAAGATAGCGTTGGTTGAAAGGAGATGGTCAATTTCAGGTCCACTATTGTACCCCGTATCATTAAAATTTTATAATTACAAGGATTTTATTAAAATCTAAATAAGTTAATAAATCTAACTAAATAAAAAGAAATATATAAAATTAAAACCCAAGTTTTTGAGTTATATCAAGATGGCGCCCATAAAGCAACTATGACATGACAATTCAATTGACGTCATCAATCCGCCATTATTACCCATAATAGTGTTGCATTCCTTGGGAGAGAATGAATATTATTTCGAAAGAGTTAAAGTAAATTCGTTAATTTGTATAATCAAAAATAGTTAAAAAAATATTTTATTTTTCTGCGCCACAGGGCAGATTTGCGCATATTTTACCTAGTTTGACAATTCCTTGACAAATTGCCAAAGGCCAGTTAAAACGAACAAGACGTTATTAAACAGTTGGTCATTGGGATGGGGTTGGGCAATCCATCACCCCTAATTGCTCGAGTTGTCACAGAGTCCGTCCCTGTTATTTGATTATTACTTATCCATTTCTTTTGTCTCAGTTCATACTTCTTAAGCCCACAGAAGTTAAATGATCTGAAAACGACAAGAAAAGCTGCTACAGCTTTACTGGATTTGCGATGAGTGAAGATCAAGCTTTAATAACAATATAATAATAATTAAGCTGCGGTTAAAGAATCGCTTAATTAGAGAGTCCTAGGTTTGATTCCCGTCCGTTGGTCTAGTGGTCGTTTAGTTTGAGTGGCATTAAAAATATGGCTAACATTTTACTCTTAAAATAAAAGAACAACTTAATAGAATCACGAACCTTGCATGGGACGAAGTTTTAAAAAAGTTACTTTTTTAATTATTCATCCATCAATAACTACTAGTAGGTGCCGACTACTATTCTGTATTAAGTATAGTAGGACTAATTATTGTACTGTTTTTATCTGCATGTATGTACTGTGTATCTATACTAATATATAAAGCTGAGGAGTTCGTTTGTTTTTTTGATTGAACGCGCTAATCTCAGGAAGTACTGGTCCGATTTGAAAAATTCTTTCAGTCTTAGATAGCCCATTTATCGAGGAATGCTATAAGCCATATATTATCCCCGTGCTCTTATGGGAATGAGTACCACGCGGGTGAAACCGCGTGGCGTCAGCTAGTACAACGCATGTAGCTAGCTAGTAGCTAGCTACATTCGTTTTACTGCGATACATTCGCATTCTGTTTTCCATATTCAAATACTTATGTATGTATGTATATTGTATGTATGTATGTATCTATGTAGATGTAGGTGTATGTTATGTATATTTCATGTTTTGCTGTTTTTATCATTATTGTGTACAATTGTACAAAGTATATATTTTTATAATATGGAAATATTTAATTATAGTGTTTTTATTTATTTATTATATTAGTTATTATTATTTAGTGAATATTACTTATAATTTATTGTATTGCCATTTCCCATCTGACAGGATGTTTAGATTATTTATGATTAGGTTGCCTGGAAGAGATCACTATTAGTGATAAGGTCGCCTTTTGCCCAAAAATGTATGTGTTCTATTGTTATTTTCTGTTTTGTGCAATAAAGTTGTTATAAATAAATAAATAAATAAATACTTATAAAGCCATGCCTAAGTTCAAACGCCGTTAACAAATTCGTTCTTGAAATCAGTCTTGGCAATGATAATATGTACCTATGTATAAAAATGATTTTAGTAAAAAATATATTGTAATAAATATTTTGATACACCATTAGATATGATAAATATTCAGGTCTTTTAGATCAATATTAATATCGAATAATATTTCCAATTTAGGTGCAAAATTACGGATCCATCGAGAGCATTGCCTAAAAACGTGATAAATAATTCAAAAGGACATCAATCAAAATACGTAGAATCGAAATAGGTTAAAATGGTTTGCATCAGTGAAGCTAAAAGTTTGACCGGTCATCAGTAACCGAATTCACTAACGAGGCGAGCGGCGTCGGTAACGATGTTTCTCGCCTTTCTGAATATTTTTCGTGTTTCAT
Source organism: Bicyclus anynana (assembly GCF_947172395.1). NCBI lineage: Eukaryota > Metazoa > Arthropoda > Insecta > Lepidoptera > Nymphalidae > Bicyclus > Bicyclus anynana. The sequence goes on from NC_069093.1 coordinate 5,660,738, forward strand.
ACTAAATGATAAAGTGAAGCTTCGCTCCCATTTGAGCGATGCTGCATTGCGTATTAATATCGGCCCCGCTAGCTTTTACTCGCGATACGTTTTGTGGCTAAAAATCATTGGGATGTCGCCAGTCGCAAAATATTATGTTTAGTTTGTTATTTTTTTTTTATTTAACAAGTTAGCCTTTGGTTGCATTCTTTAGTCATGCCAATGTTAGAGGTACCGTGTTATTTTTTACTAGCTGACGCCGCGCGGTTTCACCCGCGTGGTTCCTGTTCCTGTAGGAATACGGGGATAATATATTGCCTATAGCCTTTCTCGATAAATGGGCTATCTAACATTGAAAGAATTTTTCAAATCGGACCAGTAGTTCCTAAGATTAGCGCGTTCAATCAAACAAACAAACAAACAAACTCTTCAGCTTTATAATATTAGTATAGATATAGATATAGCCTATATTCCCTGTGAGCTGTGATAGCCCAGTTATTATAGTCTTACTTTACCTTTGTAAATTTTGACTGAAATTTGGAATGAAGATATATTTTACACTATGAAAAAAAATCCATGGTTCCCACGGGATTTGTTCAAAGCTTAATTCCACGCGAACGAAGTCGCGGGCGCTAGTTATCAGTTATGTTAGCAACAAATACTAATAAGGAATAACGAGTACTACAAAATTTGTATACCAATACCAATTAATGTGATTAATAATTTAATGTACCTGCTACCTGAGAAGACTTACTATATCCATACAAACATACGTAAACGGCTTAATTATGTAAAGAGGACTAATTTTACTTAGCAAAATAAAAAGATCTTCGAGCCGGAATAAATAAATAACAAATGTATGTAAGTGCTTTCAAATGAAAAAGGCCCAGAGCGAAGCGTCCCGTGATGTTCAATTTGCAAAATTACATTTCTTTGCAAGTTCTTCCATTTTAGCGTCAAATAAAACGTGTAGACGGGCCCGTGATAAAGACAGATTAGAAATATCTTGAATATGACATGTAATTCTACAGAACCTTGGCTTTTATGCAAAATTTCTACATTTAGACAAGAGTGAATAGAATCGAATATGTAACCATGAGTATATCATCATCATCATCATTATCAACCCATATTCGGCTCACTGCTGTACTCGACTCTCCTCTCAGAATGAGAGGGGTTAATCCAACAGTCCACCACGCTGGCTCAATGCGGATTGGCAGACTTCACACACGCAGAGAATTAAGATAATTCTCTGGTATGCAGGTTTCCTCACAATGTTTTCCTTCACCGTTTAAGACACGTGATATTTAAATTCTTAAAATGCACACAATTGAAATGTTGGAGGTAGATGCCCTGGACTGGATTCGAACCCACACCCTCCGGAATCGGAAGCAGAGGTCATATCCACTGGGCTATCACGGCACTCACCTAACTAATAATAGTTCTATCTTTAAATCTTTGAATATTTATTTATATATACACTTTTTACACCACAAAACAAGGAAACAAACATGTAAATTGATATTATTAAGATGTAAGATTTGATTTATTGTGCTTACTAGCAGACACGCGACTTGCGACGTCCGCGTGGAATTCAGTTTTTCACAAATCCCGCGGGAACCATGGATTTTTCCCGGATGAAAAGTAGCCTATGTGTTAATCCAGATAATCTACTTCAAATTACAGGTGATTCGGTTCAGTAGCCGAGGCATGAAAGAGTAACCTTCATACCATCAAAACCATCAGGTTTTCGCAAATCTCGGGAATCCATGGATTTTTTCGGGATAAAAAGTAGCAAATATGTGTTAATTTTGAGTTAAATCTATTTCCATTCCAAATTTCTGCCAAATCGCTGTAGTAGTAGCGGCGTTAAAGAGTAACAAACATCCGAACAACTTTCGCGTCTAAAATATTAGTAGGTTAGAATTAGTAGGAAGTAGGATAATAAAAAAGTACAGACGATGTCATTCCTGATTTAAAGTTCCAAGAATTATAAAATATTTTCATAAACTGAAAGGTGTGGATGTGCCTTTAAATATTTTCTAAACACGTAAAAATATTTGCATATCCGCAGAACACTTTCCTTAAAAGCCAAAATAAATTATATTTATGCTGGTACCGCATTTTAATAAGCGTCTCACTAGAATTTGTGCAATAAACGCCACACTATACGCTGAAAGTTTTCGAGCTAAATATCCAAAAAAGTTCAACAAAATGTACTGTTACATATATTTTTTTGGTCCTGCAATGGCAATATTTTGAACTAGCAGACGCCCGCGACTTCGTCCGCGTGGAATTAAGTTTTTCACAAATCCCGCGGGAACCATAGATTTTTCCTGCAAAAAGTAGCGTGTGTTAATCCAGAGTAAAATCTATTTTCATTCCAAATTTCAGTCAAATCGTCGTAAAATTGACAAAGTTTCATACAAACTTTCATCCCCTATTTTATCTCCTTGGGGGTAGAATTTATCAAAATCCTTTCTTAGCGGATGCCTACGTCATAACATCTACCTGCATTCCAAATTTCAGCCCGATCCGTCCAGTGGTTTGGGCTGTGCGTTGATAGATCACTTTGTCCGTCAGTCACCTTTGAGTTTATATATTTAGATTGTAAGGTAAAGTTTGAGTGGTGATAGGGGGTAATCTCTGGATCTACAGGACCGATTTTGAAAATTCTATCACCGATAGAAAGCTACGTTATTTGCGAGTGTCACTTATGTGGGATAAGGGAAAGGAGATGAGATGAATTTACACTGTGTCATATTATCTAGACAAAATAAAATACTAATATTTTTTTACTTTTTAACACCAACACCCAAGCTGTGAAACACACAGGTAACTGATTATTATGAGACTGATGTGTTGTGAGTGGTTCTCGCTCCGGGTGGGTTCGAAACTAGTCGGGCGTACTCCGACGTTGTATCACGTGAGTTTTAGCCATGTTTTATAATAAATAAATATAAATAACACTCACGATAGTTTAAACAACGACCTAATATCGATGCAATGTAAAAGTTCCTCAATGATGCAAAAACGACTGAACGTAAATATAAAAAAAAACCTGATTGATTTATTGCTAGTAGGCTTAGTTTACAAATACTTTTGACACATCAGGTATGTTTATTTGTAGTAAATAGTGACCCTATTCGCGGTTTTTCGAAAGCGCTCGAAAACTATTTTTCACTATCGTTATGGGTACTAAGATAGCCGGTTTTATAAAATAAATGTTAATATAATATATCTACTAATACAATGTATAATCTACACTGTGTCATAATATCTAAAAAAATAAATACTACTAAATTTTTAACTTTTCAACACCAACACCTAAGCTGTGAAACACACAGGTAACTGATTATTATGAGACTGATGTGTTGTGAGTGGTTCCCGCTCCGCAGTTCGCGGTATTTCGAAAGCGCTCGAAAACTATTTTTCATTATCGTTGTGGGTACTAAGATAGCCGGTTTTATAAAATAAATGTTAATGTAATATATCTTTAATACAATGTATAATCTACACTGTGTCATCATATCTAAAAAAGTTATATACTACTGAATTTTTTTGGCTGGTGGGAGGCTTCGGCCGTGGCTAGTTACCACCCTACCGGCAAAGACGTACCGCCAAGCGATTTAGCGTTCCGGTACGATGCCGTGTAGAAAGCGAAAGGGGTGTGGATTTTCATCCTCCTCCTAACAAGTTAGCCCGCTTCCATCTTAGACTGCATCATCACTTACCATCAGGTGAGATTGTAGTCAAGGGCTAACTTGTAAAGAATAAAAAAAAAAAAAAAATTTTTTAACTTTTCAACACCAACACCCAAGCTGTGAAACACACAGGTAACTGCTTATTATGAGACTGATGTGTTGTGAGTGGTTCCCGCTCCTTATTTCGCGGTGTTTCGAAAGCGCTCGAAAACTATTTTTCATTATCGTTGTAGGTACTAAGATAGCCGGTTTTATAATACAAATGTTAATATTATATATCTACTAATAAAATGTATAATCTACACTGTGTCATCATATCTAAAAAAATAAAATACTACTAAAATTTTAACTTTTCAACACCAACACCTAAGCTGTGAAACACACAGGTAACTGATTATTATGAGTCTGATGTGTTGTGAGTGGTTCCCGCTCCGCAGTTCGCGGTATTTCGAAAGCGCTCGAAAACTATTTTTCACTATCGTTCGTCGGTTATAAACTGCTACGTAATGACTTTCGAGGCAATACTCGTTTCGTGGAAACACCGTATATTATTTTGCAGATGCGCATTTTCCCACCTCGGGCACGGCTAGATATTGCATTTTCAATCTGTTCCTGACGCATGTTGTGTTGCGGTCAACTCTGCAAATTGCTTTTCCTCGCGATAAATATTTTAATCCGATTGGTGGTTCGTTACCAATTAATTGGGGTTTAAACTTTTTAACGGAAAAGGTGCTTATTACTTTTTTAAAGGACTACAAATTAAGATGTTTCTCGATTCGATTTACGATATATCTATATTAATTTATTATAAAACACTGCTAAAACCGTTTAATGAAGATGAATCATGAACCATCGAAGAGTCTAACGGAACCTTCACTCCATATCCCTCTCCTAACGCGCACTGCGAGCGGCCGCGCGCGCCGCCGCGTCGCAGTTTGGATCGTCCCACTTTGCAAGAACCAGCTCATGACTAAGGGCCCCGTATGAGTTCGAAACTAGTCGGGCGTACTCCGATGTTGTATCACGTGAGTTTTAGCCGTGTTTTATAATAAATAAATACAAATAACACTCACGATAGCTTAAACAACGATTTATATTATATCAATGCAATATAAAAGTTCCTCAATGATGCAAAATGTTGGAGTTTCAGATTTTATCGAAAAAGGTGCTATCTAAAAATGCAAAAACGACTGAACTTAAAATAAAAAATACCCTTTAAGTAGGTACTAATACAATAATTTTAATACAACTAAAGGTATAAAACTAACTGTGGTTTGTGTTGCACTATGGTTAGGCTTAATTTCAATGTGTTGTTTGTTAAATAATAATAATAATAATAATAATAAATAGTTTACATACACTTTTGAATCATCAGGTACGAGTATATCTGTTTGTAGTAAATAGTGATTCTACCACCGGTTTCGAAGGTGGACTAGATTACTATAAATAGATTTTATTTGGGCTTAGTACCCAAATAAAATCTATGTGTATCTACCTAATTATAAAGTAGATATTTATGTACTTATTTGTCTCCTTAGCGATGTATAACATCTGACAATGATATCTAAATGTAAAACTAACCATATTTTTAAAAACCTACACACAGTTACAAATATAAACCAGCCTAACAGGAAATACTGATTTTGCGAAACCAAACGAATAATTCTAAAATTTCATATAAATCTAGCTAGTTATGTTAACAAAAACTCTTCCGTTTGGACTCGATGATCCAATTCGACAAACTATATCTATTGTTTGATAACCTAACATTTGTTATGTATATTTATCAAATATTCATATAAATGTTCGGATATCCACGGACATAACATCAACCATTATCACGAGATAAAAATATCAAAGTCTGTGTTGTTTATCGATCCTTTATATTAACTGAAATTGCTCCTATTTATTTTTAAAACTCCGACGTAAAAAGTTTATGAAGCTTTAGCTTGCCTAAAAAGTGCCTATTGAGTGCCTTGAAGGTGTTTAGATTGTAGGTGGGAGGAACTACAGACGCCGGAAGGGTGTTCCACTCTTTAACAGTCAGAATAACTACGTTGGAGCGTGCATGCCTTAAAGATCCCTATCAAGTTTGCATTGATGGAGTTTACACACACAACCGCATATTTTATCCATCGCATCCATATTATATCACCTACTATATCCAAAGTGCTGGGGAATTGCGACCCCGCACTAGAAAATGCAGTGTTGGTCGACCCCCATCAGGTGGACTGACGACATCAAGCGAGTCGCAGGGATTCGCTGGATGCAGGCGGCTCATTATCGTGATGTTTGGAAGTCCCTTCAAAAGGCCTATGTCCTGCAGTGGACGTCCATCGGCTTATATGATGATGATGATATCAGAGCCAAATCGTCTTCCCAAAATAGAAGATTTATGTCTAGTAACATTATTTGACCCTCAATAGCTCAGCGGTAAGAGCGGTCAGACTCATCAGCGAGGAGTTCGATCCTCATCCCTATATCCCGTTGGTCTATTGATGATCCCACTCCTATCATATGGTAATTCAAAGACGTCTTTCACACAACGTTCACAAGTGCGTGACTTCACTCAAGGTCATTCTCTGCCGTTCTAGGGTACTATTTTGGTTACAGTTTGATTTGTTAATTAAGTTGTCCTTACAAATATTGTGAACCTTTGTTCGACATTAGTTTTCTTATTGTTTATAAACCACTTCTGAGTCTGCTAAAAATAATTAATCTAATGTATAAAATTCTCGTGTCACAGTTTTCGTTGACATACTCCTCCGTATGGCGTAGGGCGGTTTCACGCGGACGAAGTCGCGGGCGTCCGCTAGTATTTTATATAAATTTAAATTCTCATAAAGTAGACACTAGTGAATAGATAGCTACTCGACCCTTGTCCTTTACAATACAAGCTCTGAAGATACGGTCTTTGATATCAGTACTGACGAAATCTTTGCTCAAACCCTCTTACATTCTAAATTCATTTTAAAATATTTAGGCGACCTAGTTTCGGTCGGTATTTATTCATTTTATTAGTTATAGTCTATCTATTAGTAATCATAAAATCTCAATTTGTAGGAACAGGTTTATATTCTTAATGGACAGGAGATTTGGACAACTATGTTCTTTTGTCACCGCACTATTACGAAACGGGTTAATGGACTTTGGGTGTCAATATAGCAATTTCTTGTAAGTAAGAATTTTTTTATCTCCTCCCAGCCCCTGTAGCTAAGTGGCACGTCGTTTCTCTTTCTACAATCGCAAACGCTTCGAAAACTAGAAAAATGTATGGGAATGACAGATCTTGATCACGTGACCTGTCAATAACATATGTCATTCCTTTACATTTTTCTAGTTTTCGAAGCGTTTGCGATCGTAGAAAGAGAATCGACATGCCACTTGGCTACAGGGGCAGGGCTCAAAACTATGGTACTCGTATAACTAAACCATTGGAATTTACTTTGGCCGAGACAGTTGATGGCATTATTTTAAAAGATGTAAACATAATATGTTTTCGATTCACATAATTTGTTAGCAAATTACTCAATAAGGTACAAATCTGTAAAAGCTGTTAATGGTATATGCGATCTGTTGCGTGGACTAAACTAAATTCGAAGCTTCTAATTTTAAATCCTACTAATTTTATAAACGCGAAAGTTTGTATGGAAGTTTGGATGTATGTTTGGATGTTTGTTACTCTTTAACGCCGCTACTACTGAAGCGACTTGGCTGACATTTGGGATGAAAATAGATTTGCCTTTGGATTAACACATTTTTATTTTTATCCCGAAAAAAATCCACATTTTCCCGAGATTTGCGAAAACGGATGATTTTGATGATATGAACGTTTGTTACTCTTTCACGCCTCGACTACTGAACCGAATCACTTGAAATTTGAAGTAGAGATAGATTATAGTCTATATTAACACATAAGCTAGTTTTTATCCTGGAAAAATCTGTGGTTTCCGAGGGATTGGTGGAAATCTAAATTCCATGCGGACGAAGTCGCAAGTCCGCTAGTTTCTAATATAATATTGAAATGTGTATTTTTCTGACTAGGTAGACTCACGCTACTATTCCCTAGGTGGCAATTATTAATACCTACTTGGTATCCAATCTATATAAGAGCATTGGGAAAGGTCTTTAATAGCTCTTTTATTGAAAATAAAGTCTCCGTTCAGCTCTGCGTATAGGACCATTAATAATAATTATCGCAAAAACAAACGGCAAAAAAGGAATTGGGCCCAAAATGATGTTACATTTTTATTCAGCAACTAAGTACTCTACGGTTTTTCTCTTCAGTTTTCTAATTTTCGTTTACATTGAAATATTACATCTCATTTTTTTTAGAAATCTTATAATTAATTCCCATAAAAAATGGGATTACTTTTATGAGGAAAGCTGTCAAAGCTCGAAGCTATGTTCCAATTGGATTGTTCTTTTTTAACAAATTAACGCTGGCGATGTGATGATTTTATTTACAGAATGTTAAGTAATTGAATGAGCGTGACATATGAATTTGGCGTAAGTAAAAATACAGATTTAAGTTGCAATTGCTCGGCTCTACTTGGTGGCCTCCATGGCGCAGTGGTATGCGCAGTGGATTTACAAGATGGAGGTCCTGGGTCCCAGCTGGGCCGATTGAGGTTTTCCTAATTGGTCCTCGTCTGGCTGGGAGGCTTCGGCCGTGGCTAGTTACCACCTTACCGACAAAGACGTACCGCCAAGCGATTTAGCGTTCCGATACGATGTCGTGTAGAAAACGAAAGGGGTGTGGATTTTCATCCCATAACAAGTTAGCCCGCTTCTATCTAACATCGCATCGTCACTTTCCATCAGGTGAGATTGTAGTCAAGGGCTAACTTGTAAACAATAAATAAAAATCAAAATCTTTCCAAAAATGACGGAAATATCGCTGGACATACATAAAAAAAAATACATACATACAGCCGAACGCAGAACCTCCTCCTTTTTGGAAGTCGATTAAAAAAATAAACAATATTAAACACTAGCGGACGCCCGCGACTCCGTTCACGTGAAATTTTAATTTTTACGAACCCAGTGGGAAAAACAGGTATTTCCGGGATATATGTATGTTTTATCTCTATACCAAATTTCATCCAGAATGTTTCTGTATTAGCTATGGAATGGAAAGAAATGTGCTAGTGTAAAATATTCATTTAATTTGTTAGCATCTTTTATTTTCTTATTCCCGTGTCAATGATGCCATTTGATCTGGTTCCTTGTGAGATTTTGGGGGTGATATATCTGCCGCCGATTTCGGAGAGTGTGGGTTCGAATCCAGTCCGGGGCATGCACCTCACAACTTTTCAGTTGTGTATTTTAAGAAATTAAATATTACGTGTCTCAAACGGTGAAGGAAAACATCGTGAGGAAACCAGCCAGGGAATTTTCTCAATTCTCTGCGTGTGTCTGCCAATGCGCATTGGGCCAGCTTGGATTATTGGCCTAACCCCTTTCATTCTGAGAGGAAACTCGAGCTCAAAAGTGAGCCGAATATGGGTTGAACACGACTAACGAATATGTCACTGGCTTGGTGGTATGATATTTTCGACCTCGATTTCCTCGGTTATATGTAATTTGGGATCATACTCTACCTCGGCTCAATGTATAATTTATTCAACACGCCAGCTAATCCTGCTTTCGTTATGTAACATGTATTCGGTTACAGCAAACGGGGTTACATGGGACCTCATATTTGGAGCCCTATAGTACTAAACTGTGATAATCCTATATACCTAAATACGATCAGCAGCTTTTGCAGTGTCTTATATACAAAAATATATTTAAAATTCATATCAGAGCACTAAAGTTCCAACTAGTATTTATATACTAAACCTTTCCATATAAATCAATCTATGTAATGACGAAAACGTGATAGCCCAGTGGATATGACTTCTGCCTCCGATTCTGGAAGGTGTGGGTTCGAATCCGGTCCGGGGCATGCACCTCCAACTTTTCAGTTGTGTGCATTTTAAGAAATTAAATATCACGTGTCTCAAACGGTGAAGGAAAACATCGTGAGGAAACTTGCATACCAGAGAATTATCTTAATTCTCTGCGTGTGTGAAGTCTGCCAATCCGCATTGGGCCAGCGTGGTGGACTATTGGCCTAACCCCTCTCATTCTGAGAGGAGACTCGAGCTCAGCAGTGAGCCGAATATGGGTTGATGATGAATGACGAATGAAAAAACTGCATAAAAATCTGTTCAATCATAAAAAAAACAGACAGACAGACATATGAGGCGGAGGACTTTGTTTTATTACCAAAGCAATGAAGCAGTTTTTTTGCTTCTGTTTATTATATTTACCAACAGAATATGTAAAAATGTTGTATTAATTACATAAGTAAAATCAGCAGTATACAATGATTAAAGGTAACTGGAACTTAAATTAGAATTTTGATTACAAATCTAACAGAAGTCAGTCAGAAAACAGTTCTAATTTACCGTGCTACAGACCTACAGTTTTAACTTTAGAGTTTTAACTGCTCAGTAAAATTATCCAAGTGTAGTATCCGTATCCGTATAATTTTGGGTGTACAGTTTTTCTAGTGATTTTGATTAAAAATTCGTGTAGATAAAACTGTACAGTTAAAACGGAAGGTCTGTAACCCGCATTACTCTCACATGCTAACAGTGCGAGTTAAATAAAAGCCTATAAAATATGCGCCATTAGACGATTCAATATCGGTACATTCGTCAGTGATTCCCAAACAACGGCTGTCAAATATCGCCCGTAGTCTCTTTAACGCTTCCCTTCAATTTTCCCCTTGATTTGAGACTACATTGAAATATTACTTACTTTTCTTCTTTCAATATCGGGTGATTGATTGTTCTTGCAAAAAATAATTCTGCAAAGCTACGAATAAGATGGTTTGACAAATGACAGTTCCCTTTAATACCAACATCTGCCGACAGTTCGGATAAGGCTTAAGTAGGCTTCACAATTACGTTAATCTGACGACTTATGTAGGTACCTACTCGTATTTATGAATACTTTATAGAAGTATCATTCAATCATTTTTATTGTGGTATTGATAATTGGTCCAGTTATTAAGTACGCGTTTAAGTAAACATTTGGAAATGTAAACTAACACGCTCTGTACGTTTGATAATAAACATTTTTCCCATAATCATCATCATTATCATCATATCAGCCGATGGACGTCCACTGTAGGACATAGGCCTTTTGTAGGGACTTCCAAACATCACGATACTGAGCCACCTGCATCCACCGAATCCCTGCGACTCGCTTGATGTCGTCAGTCTACCTAGTGGGGGGGGTCAACCATCACTGCTCTTACTAGTGTGGGGTCGCCATTCCAGCACTTTGGGACCTCAACGTCCATCGGCTCTTCTCATAGGTCATCACTGGCAACACTCACTGTTTTTTCATATCTATCACTTTTTTTTTCGCTGGGAAATACTTTTACGCACCCTGGCCGCTGAATGTACAGGCAGAAATGCGCAACCTACGGCCGGGTGTGTGCAATACCTAAGTTTTTTACTTTTTCGATCGATAAATCGACGATGAGCCATGAATGAAAAATGTAAAGAACCTTAAATATAGACTATACTTAAAAATCAACAAAAAAGTATAGAAACAATATTGTTGTATCTCAACGGAGGACCGAATTATTGGAAAAAAACTGAATTCAACCCTTTTTCAAGAAGGCGGAAAATGCACATAGGAAATCTTGGTCGACAATTTGAAGTTAAGGGTTTTTAGGTTAGCCTCACGTTTTATGCAAAATTCAGCTTTCTCGGTTCATTTGCATTTATTAGTCGAATTTTCCGGCGACTGTAGAAAATTAATTTATTACAATAATAAAAAATATAATTTCATTAAGCCAACATCACCATTTGGTAACCTGCATCATGAAGACTAAGACTTTCATGTTTTAACACTCGAATAGAGAGTCTTATATTTTAACCGACTTCAAAAATAGGAGGAGGTTCTCAATTCAACCCGTTTTTTTAATGTTTGTTACCTCAGAACTTCGTCATTTCATAACCAATTTTGAATTTTTTTTTGTTTGAATGTGTATACTTCTGAAGTCACATCACCGGCTTATCACCGCCTTCAAACTGATCATCAGTTAGTACATAATATGATATAAAGAACTTAGGATGATATTATTTTTCGCTATTTAGTTTAGTCAGTATGTTTCTTGTTTTTGAAGTCGGTTGATTTTTTTATTATGCAAGCTGGGAAAATATATTTATAAAAAAACAAATACATTTACAATAAGCCGTTTAATACAATTCGTACTATTAAGTAAGGTTTGCACAGACTGGTACTTTTGATATCTGAATCCATGACAATGATGATGATGAAGATGACTTATCTCTAACAAGCGTTAGTTTCCTCGCACCCGACACCCAGATGTGTTTTCCTAGCACCTAGCTTAACTAGGCTATCTTTAGGACCTACGACCTATTTTATCTATCTATTGACCGAACTTATTTTGTAATTGTAATAAATAATAAGTGCTTGGGCACTGAAATGTCCAGCAGCGGGGGGGTTGAATTTTTTTTTATAAGTTTTTAATAGTGTTTTGTATATTTTATGTATAACATTGTTAAAAATTAAAAAAAAAGGAGAAATAAATAAATGAGAGGGAAAAAAAAAATAATAATAAAAATGGTCTAAAATAAAAACAATAAAAAAATTATTGTTATTGTTTTTTTGACATTATTCAATAAGATAAAATAGAATACATTTAGTATGATCATCCATAGAATAATTAGGTTTTCTGGCAAAGTTTTAAGATCATATTTATTTTTGTAATTTTATAATATGCCCAAGTTCTCCAAAAAAAGGGGCTCCATACATCCGATCCTTTTAATTCTAAAAATATTTAAACGAGGTTCATTCAATCGTCCCGATTTAAACTGAACAGGGATGGAATTTTGAACGACCGAAATTCCAGTAAAAGTTTTGATTTCGTTCGTGCCTATAATAAGGCTTTATACACACGGTTTTCGTTTATAAGCCTGCAGATTATTCACACTTTTTTCGTAACTTCTCTGTTAGTATAACAAAGCACGTGCGGCCATGCCGTGGGCGTGTTCAATGTGAATTATATTACACAATGCGCCAACATACCAACACGCCTTTCCTTTCGGATACATGCAATGTTTGCTTTTGACCAGTATGATTGTTTTATTCATTGTTTTTATACATATATTTCATTTTATACTTTACCTTTTTAACACACACACACACACACATGTAACATTTCAACTAGTAACATTTAGCAAACTAATGCCTTAGTTAGTGCATTAATGATGAATAAATAAATGAGTAATCGTATATAACATCTTACATGTGGTATCAATTTTAAATATTGGTCTTACTAAGTCATGATACTACGTCATGATACGCCGGTACATTGACGTATCATGTCAGGAAACAGACCTAAACAATTGTAAATAATTAAGCTATCGGTTCCTAATTTGCGGGTCAGTCGTTCCTTTGCTATCGCAAAGGTAACAAGTGCCAAGTGATTGTGGTTAAGTGTAATATATCTATATTGATTGAAAGTGATTGAAGTGAAGTGTTATACACACATATATATATATATATATGTGTGTGTATATATATGTGTGACACATATATATATATATATATATATATATATATATGTGTCGTATGTCGGTGATGGTGAATAGTACATAGTATTGAAGATCAACAGTTAATATTCTTTCGTAACTCCTCTGAACGTTACACATGTATACACAGCGCCTTATTGCCCTGACCTGACGTGCGTAACTTAGGCCACTCACAAATTCCTTTTAGCAGCTGAAAAATTTTTCGATATTTTATTTTTAATTATAGCTCTTTCAGCCACGTTTAATATATTGCCGCTGACCTTCGTTTATGCGAAATAAAAATTGTGAACTTCAAACTAAAATTAAATGAAATTGATTTCACTTACAACTAGATATACTAATTGGAATTTGGTATACAATTTTAAACTTGATTATGTTTATATAGAATAATCTTTGTAATACTGTCCTGTTAGTACTAAAATTGTGAAAATTTCAGACGATTTCCTTTTTTACGCGGAAATGACTGATTTTTTTAATCATTTATTTTTGCGTAAAAAAGGAATTAATATTACATTGTCTATACTTATAATAAAACTGTAGAGAGGTCAATTCTGTACATGAAAATGATTTCCAAAATAACTATCAGGGGTGATTAGTGATCGCCATAAATGCAATCAGTAAAATTTTTGTCTGTCTGTCTGTATGTTCGTTATAGAAACAAAAACTACTAGACGAATTTTAACGAAACTTGGTATAATTATTCTTCATACTCCCGGGCAGGTTATAGTATACTTTTCATCACGCTACGATCAATAGGAGCAGTGGAGGGAAATGTTGAAAAAACGGGAGAAGTCACTCCATTTTTACAGCGATGCTACGTTAAAGGCTGGATTAAAGAGGTCTAAGGGCGGACGAAGTCGCGGGAATCCACTAGTTCTAATAGCTGTTTTATAATAGCTGTATAGTATTTTTTTAAACTAATATCTAATATTCTTTATGTAGTTCTAAATTATGCTCATAAAAATATCAATACAAAATTAAGAATATTTTTACATTCCCAGGTAGCTTAACACGTAGGTATTTTCGGCTCTGTTATCTTTACGCAAGAAACAAAAAAAAAAGAGTCCATAAATTAGGATAATAAATGACTCTTTTACATGACTTATTCAGGCCAGCAATACAGAAAGTTTGGCAGTTTTGTTGCACGAAGAGAGATAAGGATAAAAATTATAGATATGCTTTGTAGACTGAGAGCCTGCGATATCCAGACATACTTCATTTTAGGAATACTGGTAGCCAATGCCTAATGCAGTTTTTTTTAATTTTTACTAAAAAGTGTGACCGTTGTGGCTTTGGAAGGTAGCATGTTTCAAGGGTCCAGATTAAAAAGTCCAAGTAATTTTTAATATTTTCTACATGTTATATTGAGGAATTATGTCGCCAGACCGTTAGCTTCATGGTAAACGGTGTTTTACGAACAGTTGCCGCGAAGCGAAGTAGCTGGCGACTAAGCATACAGCCGAACGTAGAACCTCCTCCTTTTTGGAAGTCGATTAAAAATATGCTTTATATCTGCGTCTGAACTCTTGAATCCTGCTGTCTTTCAAAGCCACTACTAGCACTTCCTTCCGTATTCGATTTACAATTACATCAATTCTATGTACCATTGTCCATACTCCTTTATCTCCCAAGAAATGCTACACTACTATGGGTAATAATGGCGGATTAATGACGTTTTCAATGCAGTAGTCGTTTTGACGAATGCTGTCAATTGTCATGTCATAGTTGCTTTAAGGGCGCCATCTTGATATAAATCAAAAACTTAGGTTTTAATTTCATTTATTTATTTTTATTTAGTTAGATTTATTTAATTATTAATTAAAATCTAAACAAGTTTTTAATAAAACCCTTGTATTTTTTAAATTTTGATGATATGGTGTAACCTGAATTTGACCATCTCCTTTTAAGCTTTTCGAAAATGAGGTAGGTCTGACTACCTCAGGCTCTCGGTTCATTGAGGTTAACCAAGGCCTTCGTGATAAACGGTAATGGTACAAAGTTAAACTCCAATCAGTTTTATTCTATCCAAAAGTATGCAACGCTTATTCTATTTCATTTGTCTAAAACTTCGCAGTTGTAAAGTTTATATAATTTATGCTGTGCTATTCTAAAACGCTAGTTTATCATAAAACTTTATTGTAAAGGAACTTTAGAATAGAAAATATCGTGGTATTTTGAATTAGCGGTTGATTTATTTGGCTACATGTTGTCCTGGGTTCGAGTTCGGGTTGTAAATTGAGATTTTTTCGAGTTTTTCCTTTTAAAAACTTCACACTTAGCAGCCTTGTGTTGGGAAATCCGTATACTGTACCTGCAGCTGCTGAGGAATGTTTTAGGTTCCGATCATTATTATCATTAAGATCTGATTGTGATAATGACGGAGTTTATACCATCCTATTAAGCACGCCAACACGCATTAAGGCAACGTGATTGGTCTTACTTGTGGATCCAAATTCCAACAATATCTATACGTCAAACAATATTTATATATCTGTAGAGAAGTAAATTCTGTACATGAAATATATATCAAAAAAACTATCAGGGGGTGATTAGTGATCGATACTGATGCCAAAAACGCAATCAGTAAAATTTTTGTCTGTCTGTCTGTATGTTCGTTATAGAAACCAAAACTACTCGACGGATTTTAACGAAACTTGGTACAATTATTCTTCATACTCCTGGGCAGGTTATAGTATACTTTTCATCACGCTACGATCAATAGGAGCAGAACAGTAAAGAGAAACGTTGGCAAAACGGGAGAAGTTACTTTATTTTTACAGCGGACGAAGTCGCGGACATCCGCTTGTATTTTATATTATTATCATAATTGACAACCCATATTGGGCTTACTATTGAGCACGAGCCTTCTCTCAGAATTAGAGGGGTTAGGCTAATCGTCCACCACGCTGGCCCAATGAGGATTGGCAGACTCGCACATGTAGAGAATCAAGAAAATTCTCAGGTATGCAGGTTTCCCCACGATGTTTTTCCTTCATCGTTGAGACACGTGATATTTAATTTCTTAAAATGCACACAACTGAAGAGTTGGAGGTGCATGCCCCGGATAGGGATCGAAACTACACCCTCCGAATCGCAAGCAGATGTCATATCCACTTCTACGTATATTAGAACTAGCGGACGCCCGTGACATTGTCTACCGTTAGACCTCCTTAATCCGGCCCTCTCGTAAAATCTTTTCATAGCTAACCTCTACTATTTATAAACTACCTGCCTACCAAATTTCATCTCTATACGTCAAGCGGTTTTTGAGATTTCGTGATGATATGACCTTTCGCGTTTATAATTAAGACATAGATATATTATATGTATGGATTATTATTTTCTTTGAAGTGTTACAAGTTCTCTAAACTTCTGGGAAAGCTTCCGCTGAATAACGACGTGACAATTTATCAAACAAAATGTAAATGGGACCTGTAACCGACGCGTGTGCTAGGAGTAGAGTGCGAACATCAAATTGTGCTGAATTACGCGGCGATATTTCCTCACAATAACGTCCTGTGAAGTTGTGAATGATAAGGACTTAGACTAAAGGGAAAATAGAAGAATGAAAACCGTTAAACTTTTAGAAATAGTGATTTTTGTTGGAATATGTTTGATTATGATATTCATATCATTCTTCATTTTCAACAAGCTCTCCGAGCTTCGGGTTGTAATACAATCAATTTTTCATCTGCAGACTGCAATCATAAATCTAAGTTAAAAGATAAAAAATTTTGTTTTTGTAAAGTGACGTACTTCAACGCCATAAACAGTGTTCTTTAGACAGAATTGAATGGAGCTTAGATCCACCGCACTTTATTAAGCCTCAATAGCATGCAGCAGCTTATCAGTAAGGTTCGGACTCATCACCGAGAGGTGGTTTGATTCCCGCCCACTGGAGTACTGCCGCACAAACTCCTAACACAGGCTTTTGCAACTAGTTGGAGGGAAATAGGAATATTGGTCATATCTATTATATTTTTTTTTATTCTTTGCAAGTTAGCCCTTGACTAGTCACACATATCTCACCGGATATGTGATGATGCAATCTAAGGTGGAAGCGGGCTAAATTGTTAAGAGGAGGATGAAAATCCACAACCCTTTTCGGTTTCTACACGGCATCGTACCTAAACGCTAATGCTTTATAATAGTATACTTTTTTATTAACTTTGACATAATATAATATTATTATAAGCTTGACATATAATTATTATGAAAGTGTTGGCATGAAATTATATAAAATGTTATGTGCGCCTAGCGTTAGTATACATATCAGATTTTTTGTGGCATATTGTATTGTTTTTAATGGTTAATATGTGTATTGTTGGCGTGCTTTAAATAAATAAATAAATAAAATAAAATAAACGCTAAATCGCTTGGCGGTACGTCTTTGCCGGTAGGGTGGTAACTAGCCACGACCGAAGCCTCCCAACAGCCAGACCTTGACAAATTCAGAAAACCTCAATCGGCTCAGCCGGGGACCTCCGTCTTGTATCGCGATGTGTGATATCCATCACGCATACCACTGCGCCACTGAGGCCGTTATACTTTATGCAATAAAACCTTAAAATACAGCAAATTAATGAAAATAAAACGAAAGACTACATGTGATTTCAACGTTTTTCGGCCAAACTCTATCGGATGAGGTGTAAAAATAAATAAATCTGAGTTCTTTAATAATATTACGTTTATTGTATTTTATTCAATTTTCATATTGTCTGCGTGAGAAGCTTTTCAGCGGCGCGGTATACGATCCACACGCAAGGGTTTTTGAAGCCTTTGTATAAAATGTAATTATTTCCTTACACGAGCGTATGACGTGTGCAAAATTGGGTAGTTGATTATAGGTTAAAATATTTCCTGAATGGTGAAGACCAACCACGCTGTTCCAATGCGGGTTAGAGGGTTTAGAGCAGAGGTTCCCAAACATTTTTTTCTCGTAGACCACTTTCTAATTTAATTTTCTATCTAAAACTCGACAAAAAATGTGATTAGATTCACCTATGTAACATTTTTGTTGCAGCTGAACAGCCACCACAAAACCATAGTTTGTTCTGTGCTGGTGCTGGGGATCCAATGTGTGCTGCGCGTTGTTTGGATACACCTACGATACATGTTATGCTTAGATGCATCTAAGCATAACATGTATTGGGGTTTCCTCTTCCTCCATGCATGCTCTGCACAGAGGACTGTCGGTTATACCTAGAACCGAAAGGTGTTTATTTAGTGAACAGTGCCCTGTCATTTGTTCCGTTAGAGCCTTCGGGTCACATCAAGCGATGCTTCTGAGCTCGCCCAACCACCCCGGCCGTAGTGGTTCCGCAGGGAGCTATCGGCTTTTACTAAACATAATAAAAAGGTGTACTAACACCAACAACCTTTCAATTCCACACATATAAAAAAAAATCTAGTTTCTTTAAACCACACGACTGATTACTCACTTCCCTAGCTCTCCTTCTTAGTCATAATGTCCGTTCGCCTCACCCGATTACAGTTTTCATAACACACTCACCAGCTTATTGTCAAGCATTAGTAAAGAAGTTTTACTTTTAAAATTAATCTTATCTAGGTCTCAAACCGTGAACTTCATGGCAAAGTCAAAATTAATTTAGTTCAATTTCACTGATCCAAAGCTATATAGGCTAACCAAAAGACCGATAGTTAAGCAGGCTGTAATGTTAGGTATATACACAAACAAAATATAATCAAACCTAACAATCGCGTCTATCATTTCTTTAGTCTGAGGCCAAAGCCAAGAAGTTGTGTGGGTGTAAACTAGAGAGCGGGAACGCACAAAGACATCCATTATCGCGAACTGATTTGTCACTTAAGCTGATTCATTAGGCGAGCATTAATCTCGAGGCGTGGCTCCTCTGTGATGTGATGCTGCATTGTTTCTGTGTACCGCCTCACTGTGAGATAATAGGGCATTAATTTTATAGCCACAGTTTAATATAAATCATTCATGAGTCCATCATGGTAATTGTAGGATTCTACTGGTATAGCCATTTTCATTACTCTAATGAATATAAGGTATTTATTATTAGTAGGAAGTTAGTCGTGGTTATCAATCCATATTCGGCTCACTGTTGAGCTCGAGTCTCCTCTCTGAATGAGAGGGATAAGGTCAATAATCCACCACGCTGGCCCAATGCGGATTGGCAGACTTGACACACGCAGAGAATTAAGAATATTCTCTGCAGGTTTCCTCACGATGTTTTCCTTCACCATTTGAGACACGTGATATTTAATTTCTTAAATTGCACACAACTGAAAAGTTGGAGGTGCATGCCCCGGACCGGATTGAAACTCATACACCCTCCAGAATCGGAGGCAGAGGTCATATCCACTGGGCTATCACGGCTCTAAGTTAGTGCTATCTATAAACCAGCTACGAGATGGTGTTACAGGATCGTTGTAATAAGAAATATAAAATTAATTTGTACGAAAAACACCCATAATATTAATTAAGATGATTTTTCTTCGTCAAAGTTTTCATTAGTCTTTGTCTACCTATACTAAGAGGTAAAGTTTGTAAAGTTGTATGGAGTAGTTTTAGGACCTATTTGTGAGTTTTTTGTGAGTGCCATAGGCTATATTTTACCCCGCTTTTCCACGGGAATGGGAACTACGCGGTTTGAACAGCGGGGTGCCTGGCTTGTGTTTTATATAGATTTCACCTGTGTGGTTCCCGTTCCCGTAGGAATACATGGATAATAGATAAATGGGCTATCTAACACTGAAAGAATTTATCAAATCGGACCAGTTCCTGAGATTAGCGCGTTCAATAAAACTAACAAACAAACAAACCCTTCAGCTTTATAATATTAATATAGATTTTCATGACTGTAATGAAAATAATCAGATGTCGAAATATTTAATGAGTATGTCGAAATATTTTGAGAATGTAATCAAGGGCTAACTGTAGAGAATTAAAAAATCGGTCATCTGTAAAGTCGGTTTACTGAAAATAGTAGCGTCATAAGAAAATACTGATGGAATGGTTGCATTTTTTAAAAGAAAATGATCGTTTTTCTAAAATATTGTTTAATAATCTTCATAGACCACAATATACTTGTTTTTTTTGGAAAAAAAAAGTTGGCAACCTTAAAGCGTAATCTTTTTTCGAGTGTGCAACCGGCTCCATCGAATTATAAGACGTTGTCACGTCATATTGGAAAGCACCCGTGATCATCACACAAAAATCTTTTCAACTAGTGGGAATCGATCTCACGGCCGCTGCAGAAAGTCACTACCCACTGAACCACGCGTGTGGCTTTATTCATTGTTGCGTATTAAAATTATTTTATTAATATTTGAGTTTCGCAATACATGTTTAAACAGGTATTAAACATGGCCATATTGTTTTAAGCGCGCCAGTTTTGATTGCTTGTCACGAGCACGGTTTGACACGACCCGTTGCGGTGAATGTTTCGAGCTATTTGAAATAAAATCCATATCCTGACGTTATACGACGTATATTTAGATTATAATCTACAGCTGTGACAGCCCAGTGGATATATCCTCTGCCTCCGATTGCAGAGGGTGTGGATTCGAATCCGGTCCGGGGCATGCACCTCCAACTGTACAGTTGTGTGCATTTTAAGAAATTAAATATCACGTGTCTCAAACGGTGAAGGAAAAACATCGTGAAGTAGCCTGCCTATCAAAGAATTTTTCACATTCTCTGCGTGTTTGAACTCCGCCAATCCGCATTGGGCTTAAATACTTGGACCTTGCTCACGAGATTACCTCCATGTGGAATGTTGAGTCAACTATTATTGTTCCGATAGTTGTTTCTGTCAATTGTCTTTTAAAGAAGCTTTCGCTTAACTGTTGCATCAAGAGTCAAATACAGAAGGCAGTAATTCTTGAGACGGCGCGTATTGTGAGGAGGTTCCTCACTTTGGAGCCCTGATCACCGGTTGCTTGGGCACTCATATGTCCCGCGGCGGAAGGGTTGAATTTTTTTTTATAAGTTTTAATAGTGTATTGTATATTTTGTATGTATTTAACATTGTTAAAATTAAAAAAAGAGAAATAAAGACTCTAGACAGTCATCATCACCGTCATTATTAGCCTGTTTTAAAAACACACTCCATGGTCAGGCCTAAGTGGGTACCAAATTCTATAGATTATAGAACTTAGAATACATTAAGTTTATTGTTAGTAGTTTATTTTAAGAAATTAAATATCACGTGTCTCAATCGGTGAAGGAAAAACATCGTGAGGAAACCTGCATACCAGAGAATTATCTTCACTCTTTGCGTGTGTGAAGTCTGCCAATCCGCATTGGGCCAGCGTGGTGGACTATGGGCCTAACCCCTCTCATTCTGGAGGAGACTCGAGCTCAGCAGTGAGCCGAATATGGGTTGATGACGATTGTTAGTAGACGTCCGCTAAGAAAGGATTTTGCGAGAGGGCCAGATTAACGAGGGAGCCAACGAAATCGCGGGCGTCTTCTAGCATAATATAGGCTTTATAATATAGATAACTAGTAACAATAATTTTTGGGATAAAAAGTAGCCTATTACTATTACAAATTTCAGCCAATTCGCTTCAGTAGTAGCGGCGTTAAAGAGTAACAAACATCCATACAAACTCTTGCGTTTATAACATTAGTAGGATGGTGTTAACTTATATTTTATTAACTAAATTAGATTTTTACGCAATCTGGCTTTATATTTTAGAATCAACGCTATTCTATAAGTAATACGCGAGCGCCGGGCCTCTTATTCGTATATTAGTATTTAGGTTAGGGCACTCATAATCCATAAAAAGTAGCCTATTTCCATTCCAAATTTCAGCCAAATCGCTTCAGTAGTAGCGGCGTTATAGAGTAACAAACATCCAAACAAACATGCATCCATACAAACTTTTGCGTTTATAATATTAGTAGGATGGTGTTAACTTATATTTTCCGAACTAAATTAGATTTTTACGCAATCTGGCTTTATATTTTAGAATCAACGCTATCCTATAAGTAATACGCGAGCGCCCGTCCTCTTACCCGTATATTAATATTTAGGTTAGGGCACTCATAATCCATCCCGGCGAGAGGGGCATATTCGCTCCGATTGGCGTATTCTTGCGGGATAAAATCGAATAATAATATTATTTTGTAATGCTCGGCCGAGGATTTCGGGTGTGGATTTCAATTAAAAGCCCGAAGTTTTTGGTCCTAAAACATTTTATCTGGAATTCGACGACCGCCATTTCGGATTGAACGCGGCTGGAATTATGGAATTTTTAGCAAGGAAATTCCTTTAAAACGTCGAGCTTCGTTAGATCATACAAATTAATTTCGGCCTGATCCGCGTATTAATGTGTAGGGCACTCGCAAACTTTTTGTTGCCGCTGGAAATGTTTGAATTCATTAAATTTAATGGCGCCTTTTTTGGTGTTAAATAGGTCGAATATATAATCTATACTTATTGTATATAGCGGAAGAGTTTGTTCGTTTGTTTAATAGAACGCGCTAATTTCAGGAACTACTGGTCCGATTTGAAAAATTCTTTAAGCATTAGATATCCCATTTATCGAGGAAGGTTATAGGCTATATTATTCCAGTATTCCTACGGGAACAGGAACTACGCGGGTGAAACCGCGCGGCTTAGTTAGTCTCTAATATATAAAATTCTCATGTCGCGGTGTTTGGTACCAAGCTCCTCGGAAACGCTAGTCGCGAAGCTGAAGTGGCAATGGGCTGGCCACATAGTTCGAAGAGCCGATGGTTGTTGGGTTTCCAAGGTGTTGGAATGAATGGAATGGAAAGTTCGTTGATGATACTCCCACGATATGCGGGCGACGGGGGGAAAGACTGCGTGGGTGTAAAATCGTGCGTGCGTGGATTGAGGTGCATCAGTCGTGGGTATTTCATTCATCGCTACACGCCCCCCGGCCCGCGCGGTCCATCGGGAGTGTTACGAACGAAGTTGCCAAGCTATAGCATTTTTGTCAAACAAGGCAGTGAAACATGTTAATCCAGTAAAACGTGAACAAACCAGCATTATAAATTCGTTTGATTTAAACATTTAATATTAAAATCACTTAGAATGCAAATGTTGGTACCACAGAACCCACTCGAATCTAAACTTGATAATTTATTCATTCATCAAGTCCGAAGCTAAGTTCTGTTCGTTTACAAAACCCTATTTTAAATAATATCGAAAACCATCGAAGCATCATTTATTGGCTAATTGCCGTTTTACGATATTTAACTTGTTAACAACACGTTAAATAAATTGATTAACAAAAAATATAATGAACACTACATTTTGAGTACATTTTAGTTTACATATTTCACACCCTTTTTATAGAAAAAATAAAATCTAGAGTAAAAATCTCGTCAGAGACTGTTGGAATGTACGGACTTGTGACCAACGAGTATGTATGTAATTGTGTTTGTAGGGTTATGGACGACCTTGGCAGTTAACTAACACTCCCCTTCTACGCTCGTTTTACATACAAAAAAAAAAGCAGCCAAGTGCGAGTCGGACTTGCCCATAAAGGGTTCCGTAGCAGCAAGTAACATAAACTTCTTGCTTATTAATTATATACATGTACACATTAAAAATACACATATTACGATTACGATTTTTGACGTATTAAAAAAAACTACTTACAAGATCTCGTTCAAACCACTTTTCAGTGGAAGTTTGCATGGCAATGTACATCATATATTTTTTTAAACTTTATCATTCTCTTATTTTAGAAGTTGCAGGGAGGGGAGGGGGTCACATTTTACCACTTTGGAAGCGTCCCGCACAAACTATTCAGTTTAAAAAAAAATGATATAAGAAACTTCAAAATAACTTTTGAACACCTATCCATAGATACCTCACACGTTAGGGTTTGAAAAAAAAATTCGAGTTTCAGTTTTAATTAGGTATGGGGGACCCCCATAAATTTGAATATGAAAATCTTAATGCGGTTTACAGAATACATCTACTCATCAAGTTTCAACAGCATAGCTCTTAAAGTTTCGGAAAAAAGTGGCTGTGACAGACAGACATGACGAACCTATAAGGGTTCCGTTTTTGCCATTTGCTATGGTAAATTCATCCTGATTGACAATTTCACGGTTTCACTTCGATTGATTATAATATACCGAAAAATAGAACGTTAAATTGTAATCAGTATGTTCAGTTCACAATATATCGACAGATTACAATATCGCGAGATAGATTATAAACTAACGTTATTTACAATTTAACGGTGACATATACATAACATACCTGCTCCATAGGTATACCACATAATATTTCAAACACCTAAACACTATAGAGTACTGCGCCGCTCGTAAATTATGCTTATCTGTCAAGTGGCACCTGTGGACAAGCGGAACTTAATCTCCATGACAGTGTCGTGAACTTAGAACATTTCGCAATGAATAATGGCTACAGGAGTAGATACAATCTGGCTACAGAACTGTGAGTCTGTGTACCTATCTGTTTGGGGATCTATCGTAGGGGACCTCTTTATCGGTACACTTAGATCATGTAGGGCCTTTTGTATTCGCTACATCCTTATAGACTCTGCCTTAACAACTTTTATGTATTCGGTTTGTTATTTAATCAATAAAAAGTTCTAAGAGATTTGGAAGAATATCGACGGATAATTTTAACTTAGATGAACACGTTCGCTGCGGCTCTGATTTTTCTGTACTTTCCCCTGGTGCGCTACGAGGTTTTTTGATCTCGTACTAAAACTTTCTGTGGTACGGTACGAAGTCCATCGTCCCTCGTAACTCTTGAAGACGCTAAAATCCTTTTTTAGCTTCAATTTATTATACTTAAAGGAATTTATTTTTGTTAATGCTATATAAAGAACAAACTGACCTATGTTTGAAGGCGTAAGTCGGATATGTTTGTTTAGAGTATATAAGCAAAAGAAAATACGAGGTCAAATTACCCCATACAGCGCTGAATTAAAGCAGTATTGCACGTATTTGTACTACAGCCGTAGCCATGTAGCTTGGGTAAAATGCCCAACCTATAGCCACGGTTGGAGGCCTTATTACAAACCCCTGGCCGAAGGCTGGTGCACAATAAAGTGCGCGGCCGAAGGCCGTGCGTTTTTTGCACTTGGGTTAAATACCCAGCCGTAGCCACGTTTGGAGGCCCCATCACAAGCCCCTGGTCGAAGGCCTGCTTGTTTGCCTGTTTTTTGTCGCGTGTTTTGCCGCAATATATCTATAATTGATTCATTTATTCAGACGGAGGGGTATATAAAAAACAAATCAATTCCTATACCTATAATTGCAGGATTAATTTAATATACGAGTATTTATATAAATTTAATATGTCTAAAGAAATTGCCTACATGTATCTAAGAAAACAATATTTCTGAAACAACCTCATTAATTAATGAGGATTCTGAGCACGCATAAACTCATAATTCCCTCGAGAACGTATAGCGTGGGTAGAAGCGTTCTAAAATAATCTGATATAATTAGTATATATTAAATTAGGCAGCAATACTCGTACTATTGGATCAGTAATGTATCATGTAAAGGTCACAATTAAATAGCTTATCGTCCTTATCAACCCATATTCGGCTCACTGCTGAGCTCGAGTCTCTACTCAGAATGAGAGGGGTTATGCCAATAGTCCACCACGCTGGCCCAATGCGGATTGGCGGACTTCACACACGCAGATAATTAAGAAAGTTCTCTGGTATGCAGGTTTCCTCACGATGTTTTCCTTCACCGTTTGAGACACGTGATATTTAATTTCTGAAAATAGCATATAGAAATTATTAATGCACTTGTACTCTACACTCTACAGAATCGAACTTTTAATTATATCCCACCAGATAGATCTGGACTAATTAAGAAAAGCTCAATCGAAAAGCTTCAAAATTCAAAAAATTCAAGTTTCATTTATTTCAATTAGGCTTGATTTACAAGCACTTTTGAAAAGTCAAATTATGTCATGATTTAAAGGTGGTAATTGAAGTCGAAAACCTAAAATTACAGTTATGAGGGTCCGAGAAGAGCTCATAACAAACTCAGCCAAGGTTTATTTTCTTTGTTACGGTTACCCGCTTCCGAATGGCCCTCTAAGCCGAGGTCTGTGTCTCATAGGAGACGCCCTTAGAGAGTCGTTCCGTCCTCTATCTTTATTTCAGCCTTCGGGACTCATCAGGCGATGCTTCTGCGGTCAACCGAACCCCCCGGTGTCGCCGTAGTGGTCCCACATGGAGCCATCGGCACTTGCTCAACATGAGAAAAAAAAATACCACTGCGCCACGGAGGCCGTCAAAACGTTGTCTTCGTAACTGGTGGTAGTAAAAATAGTCAAAATTGACGTTTTAAAAGTGCTTGTATACTACTTCAGATAAATGAATTACGATATTGATTTTGGCTGAAGAAGATACGTCATTACTTTTTGCGTAATTTCTCAGGCTTTTATTCGAGAATGAAATCGATTGGCTTATCAACGCCCCTCCAAGTTACGAGAACATTCACGTCACAAATAAGCTTGTTCGAATTTTCGCTTCACAGCTAAAGATTGAAGATAAAAGATCGGAGTGCGTATACTCCTAATTTCCGGTTTGTCAAGAAAACCAAGATTACAACGTTGTCAGAAATATTACAGTGTATAAACTACGTACTAAAGTAACAAAATATGATAATGTAATACGATTAAATGTAAAAATTAATTTATTTTAAATAGGCTTAGTTCAAGAGCATTATTGAATCATCAGCTGATGTTATTAGATAATGCTAATTAAACCATTAACTAAAGTAAAGTCACTGACATAGCTCAGCGAGTCGCGAAGCTAAAGTGGCAGTGGGCAGGCCACATAGTTCGAAGAGCCGATGGACGTTGGGGTCCCAAGGTGCTGGAATGGCGACCCCGCACCGGAAAGCTAGGTAGACCGAAGACATCAAGCAGGTTGCAGAGCCACTGGATCGTTTTGTTTGGAAGTCCATGCAAGAGGCCTATGTCCAGCAGTGAACGTCCATCGGCTGATAATGACGATGAAATCATTGGATAATGGTGATGGTTGGAACTTGAACTAATGTGGTGAAGTGATTTTAGGAAAATGAATAAAAATAATGTTAGTTTGCTGCACGTACGATGACCTCTCTGGTAATGTTATGTTTACAAACAGAGAGTTCTTAGGTTTCAACTCAAATTCGGCTTACTGCGGAGCTCGAGTCTCCTCTCAGAATGAGAGGGGTTAGGCCAACAGTCCACCACGGTGGCCCAATGCGGATTGGCAAATTTCACACACACAGAGAATCAAGAAAATTCTCTGGTATGTTTCCTCACGATGTTTTTCCTTCAACGTTTGAGACATAATTAATTTCTAGAAATGCACATAACTGAAAAACTTTTCAGTTGTGTGCATTTTAGATGAAGTCCAAGTAATAAAAATAATACTTGCCCTTCAAAGAGGATATGGGAATATCAAGGTTGAAAATGTGTATTCCCATAAAAAATGGCGGTTATTATTCAGCATTGCAGCTAAAAATATCCGCACTGTTATATAACGTATAGGTAATACATTAAACAACACACTGTCGGTAAATATAATTTACTTCATTACGGTATCGTAGTTCGACAACATTTTCCAAATATTAATGACATTAAAATAAGGAGAGCCCCGTGGGAAATTTATTTGCTTTTCTGAATATTTCTCGTAATTACGTGGCATGGGTATTAAACATTTCTGGGACTGCCAAGTCCCTATTGTGGCTCTGTTTACGATTACATTCTTTTCGTTTTTGTGGCGTTCGTGAAAGTTTGTAACTTAGTGGATGTTGACAAACTTTGGGTAAATATTTCGATTTTGTGGTTTAAAGAAGTAGAATACCTACCTATTTTAGTACTTTGATTGAAGAATTTACTTTATAGAAGACTAGCCGACGCCGCGCAGTTTCACCCGCGTGGTTCCCGTTCTTGTAAGAATACGGGGATAATAAATAATTAATCGATAAATGGGCTATCTAATACTGAAAAAAATCGGTTGTCTGTAAAGTCGGTTTCCTGACGATAGTTGAACGTGACAACGTCATAAGAAAATACTGATGGAATGGTTGCATTTAAAAAAAAAAAAAAGTGTGTCAGCTCCGACGCACGAATGGAGTTTACTCTTTTCAATAGCAACGCCTGAAAAGTGAAAGGTGCGCAACCGAGGTGCAGCGCTGCGTGCGCGCCCGCCAACAGCGTGCACGTGTGTGCGGACGCGCTAGGCATGTGCACGCTATGGCGGCTACGTACGGTGAAAGGTGCGCAGAATAGGTTGCGCACAAAAAACGTACCGAGGGGTATAA
This sequence comes from Bicyclus anynana, assembly GCF_947172395.1. Classification (NCBI taxonomy): domain Eukaryota; kingdom Metazoa; phylum Arthropoda; class Insecta; order Lepidoptera; family Nymphalidae; genus Bicyclus; species Bicyclus anynana. The sequence goes on from NC_069093.1 coordinate 5,689,330, forward strand.
CACCACCTTTAACCGTGCGCTGTGCCGCCAACAACTTGCACATCGCACCCATGTGCACGCTGTAGGCGGGTGCGCACGCCGCGGCCTGCTGCACCTCGGTTGCGCACCTTTCACTTATAAGGCGCGAGTATTGAGACGTGCTTCGAGCTAACTTTTTGTTTTTTTTAACATACACACTTTTTTTGTTGGTAAACAGTGCACATCGAGTAGGGCTTTAGTAATACTTATGTTAAAGAAGACTAAATGTATAGAATTGTAAAATAACTAATAGACTTTATAATATACTTCACATTATATATTTTACTCTTACAATGATATAATCATTAAACAAACAAGCCCAATAACATATAGTATATAGGTATAGTCGCCTATACAGCATACCCTATGTACGTCTCAATGCACTCACAGCTAAATATAAAGTTGCGCACTAAAGGTGCGCACCAAAAACGTGACACTTTTTCGTTAGTTCAGTTGGTTTTACCCCTCGGATTTTTCTCATACCGGGCGCCTTATATATAAAAAATCGATTCTTAAGGAGTAAACTCCAATAAACTCCAAAAAAATGTTCGTTTTTAAAATTCTGTTTAATAATCTTCATAGACCAGAATATACTTTAATCTTGTAAAAAAAGTTGGCAACCCTAGGGCGAGGGAACGACGCATGACGTCATCTTATTTAGAGTGTGCAGCCGGCTCCATTGAATTATAAGACGTTGTCACGTCAAAAAAATCAAAGCGGGCCAGTAGTTCCTGAGATTAACCGTTGACCAACGCGTCAACCAAACAAACTCTTCAGCTTAATAATATTAGTATTGTATGTGCTCAATATGTAGGTATACTAATATAAGTAGGTAAAGTTTGTGGTATTGTAGGTGTAAGAACCGATTTTGTTTTTTTTTTCTACTAGAAAGCAATGTTATTATTGTCATAGGCTATATTTTATCTCCGTATTCTCACAGGAACGGGAACTACGCGGGTAAAACCGCGGAGCGGCAGTTACCAATAAAAAAATTAGTTATCCTATTTCCTAGTGTGATCAAACAGATTGTTGTGAATGCAGAATCCCCTAAATTTTTAATTTACAGAAAAGTGTGTCAGTTTTGAAATTACTGTTGTTTGTTCATTCAGATTTTATGACATATAGATGACATATACATTATTATTATTTATAGAGGAAAAATTTATATTCTTGTATGTAACGAATAGGCCTTTTGTAGGAACTTCCAAACATAAAGATCCTAGGCCGCCTGTATCCAGCGAATCCCTGCGACTCGCTTGATGTCATCAGCCCACCTGGTGGGGGTCGACCAACACTGCGCTTTGTAGTACGGGGTTGCCATACCAGCATCTTGGCACCCCAACGTCCATCGGTTCTTCAAACTATGTGCCCAGCTACCATCCATCGGCTGATATAATGATGATGATGATGATGATGATGATGATGATGATGATGATGATGATGATGATGATGATGATGATGATGATGATGATGATGATGATGATGATGATGATGATGATGATGATGATGATGATGATCATGATGATGATGATGATGATGATGATGATGGTGATGATGATGATGATGATGATGATGATGATGATGATGATGATGATGATGATCATGATGATGATGATGATGATGATGATGATGATGATGATGATGATGATGATGATGATGATCATGATGATGATGATGATGATGATGATGATGATGATGATGATGATGATCATGATGATGATGATGATGATGATGATGATGGTGATGATGATGATGATGATGATGATGATGATGATGATGATGATGATGATCATGATGATGATGATGATGATGATGATGATGATGATGATGATGATGATGATGATGATGATGATGATGATCATGATGATGATGATGATGATGATGATGATGATGATGATGATGATGATGATGATGATGATGATGTAACAAATACATTAAAAAACCACAAGACCAGTTACATTATCAGGGAATAACATAGGGTATATTGTATTCCCGTACTCCAACAGAAATAGGAACTATGTGGGTGGAATCGCGACGTACCTCTATTTAGTAAGAAACAAGGGACAAGGGTAACCATTTATTATAAACGCTAAAGCTGTGGGCAAAATCAAATTTTGTGACCAGGTATAACCTATACTAATATTATAAAGCTGAAGAGTTTGTTTGTTTGTTTGATTGAACGCGCTAATCTCAGGAACTACTGGTCCGATTTGAAAAATTGTTTCAGTGTTAGATAGACTATAGGCTATATATTATCCTCGTATTCCTACGGGAACGGGAACCACGCGGGTGAAAGCGCGCGGCGTCAGCTAGTACTAAAATATATATCAAAATCATGGGTACATAATTTCGATCTTATTAGTTCACAAGCGCTGAGTAACGGCTAAGCAATTTATCAACAACGTAAGGTTTACCGACGAAAACATGCCATGTTACCGATGTACCCACAGTAAATTACATATAAATAAATATATCACACGGATAAATATAGCGGATGCCCGTGACTTCGTTCGTGCTACGGGAACGGGAAACACGCGGGCAAAACCGCGCGGCGTCAGCTAGTGGCAATATAAATTTGGCGAATCTTTCATTCAGTCAGATAAGCTTTGCATTGATCGACTCAGTGCCGCAGTAAATGATAAAAAAATTACGCGTATTTTCTTTGTGTTACCTTTCGTGGCCCCAATGAAAAAATATCGTTTGTAATAAAAATTCTTCTTTTTTCAGTAAATAGATTTCAATGCCTTCGCTGAATAACGGTTTTTATAATGAAGTATAAGATAATTTTACATAATTTTTTTTCCATAAAAATGGAATAGACTTCAAAAACGTATTTTAGTTATTTGATTTTAACACAAAATTACTATTAGTAGGTAGGATTTTCATGAAAATGAAAAGGGACAAATCTGGTATTATACTCTTTCAAACATGAAAAGAATTTTCGAAATCTATCTATCTATCTATCTATACTTATAGTAAAACTGTAACAAGTCAAATTCTGTACATTTAACATATTTAAAAAAAATACTAGAGGGCATTATACAATCGATACTGCCGCCAAAAATATTTTTTTTCGATTTATTGTCTGTCTGTCTGTCTGTCCGTAATTTTTGTTGACCGGGCATCACGCAGAAAATACTTTATGGACTCAAACGAAACGGTTAGCATGGTTTGAGACCATAATACGGAGCAGGTTATAGGGTTATTTTTATAGCGAAAATGATATGATAACGTCAAAATGTGTTACTTTGACGCACGGCTTGGGTGTTAGGTTTATTTTCGTTACGGAATTTCTTGATACGGATAAAAACTATATTTTGCTTAAAAAGCAAACAGACTCACAGCAGATCTACTAGTTAGCGAGTATATTGAACAAGAACCACTACGGTAATGGAATATAAAAGCGGCGTGAAGCATTGTTAAACGGAGCGTACATGACATAAAATAAAATCGTGTATTAAATTTTCACGTGTTTTAATACAATATTTTTTCCCCCTTTAGCTTTTTTATTACGTCGGAATTTTATAACTTGTAAAATTTATCAAAAAGTGATTTCCGAAAACGTTAGTCTCATATTATATACTGAAAACTGCGGTAATTTTGTAGTGGGCACTGATATTCTACTTCAGGAAGCTGAATGAAGAATGTAGAAGATGATAGCTCATGTATCTAAAGAGGGTTTCCTCGAAGCTAAGGGTCTAGAGACATGAATCCTCATGACATTCGGTAGAAAACATCAAAAACTAAATTTTTATACTTGAAAAATTGAGGACTGATAAAATATTCTACCTTCCACAGTTCAAACTCGATTCAGTATCATCATGTCAATCGAAGGACGTCCACTGCAGGACATAATCCTTTTGTAGGGACTTCCAAACATCACGATCTTGAGCCGCCTGCAACCAGCAGCTTCCTGCGACTTGCTTGTCGTCAGTCACATCGTGGTCGACCAACTCAGCGTTTTCAAGTCTATCAGCTCTTCGAAATATATTTTTTCCATTGCCACTTCAGCTTCGCAAAACTCGATTGGCTATCATAAATTGGAAACCAAATTGGCTACGGTACTTAGGTACTATCATGCCAGCCTGTGCCAGCGTGGCAGCGTGGTATTTGGCCTAATCCCTCTCATTTTGAGACGAGACTCGAGCTCAGCAGTGAGCCAAGCATGGGTTGATAATGATGATGACTTACCTGTGGTAGGAATATAGGCTAACTCACATTCAGTCTATAAAATGGGGCATGTGTAGTAATCACAGGCTTTTAATGCATTTTTAACTAACCTATTATTCTACCCTTTTCCAAAAAAATATTAGATATACCCTTAACATTTTCGCTGCGGCACTGATTTTTCTGTACTTACCTCTGGTGCAGTACGAGGTTTTTTGAACTCGTACTAAAACTTTATGTAGTTCGGTACGAGGTCCATCGACCTCGTAACGCTTGAACACGCTAGACGTACATGGTCAATTGACCTCGTGCCGCAGCGAACATATTAAATACATACAAATCCCTATTGAACATGCGAACCATATTTGAAAGCGAGGTAAAAAAGGAAGATTAGGAGTAATTTTCCTGAAGGCGGGCAACAAAAAATTAAATAAATGTGCAACTTTTTGTTCGTGGCAGTTCACCTGAACGGCGGTCAGCGGTCGCTGCAGTTGGCGCCAGGTGCGAGGTTTTTACTACTTTTTTTGTTCGACAGACGCTTTGCTACGGAAAATTTTAATTTAGGTACCTTCACGGTATACTTAGACATGTTTGAAATACGCAAATGTAGAATGAAAGAGAATTTAAATGTTATACCAGCGGACGCCTGCGACTTTGTTCGCGTGGAATTTAGTTTTTCACAAATCCCTCGGGAACCATGGATTAGTCCGGGATAAAAAGTAGCCTATGTGTTTAAGCACACATTCTCTGTCCCTATAGGGACAGAGAATGTGTGCTTAAAATTAAGACTTTATATCCTACTAATATTATAAACGCGAAAGTTTGTATGGATGTTTGGATGTTTATACTCTTTAACGCCACTACTACTGAAGCGATTTGGCTAAAATTTGGAATGGAAATAGATTTTACTCTGGATTAACAATTAAGCTACTTTTTATCCCGAAAAAATCCATGGTTTCCCGAGATTTGCGAAAACTGATGATTTTTATAATATGAATGTTTGTTACTCTTTCACGCCTCGACTACTGAACCGAATTAGCTGGAATTTGGTATAGAGATATATTATAGCCTGGATTAACACATAGGCTACTTTTTATCCCGGACTAATTCATGGTTCCCGAGGTATTTGTAAAACTAAATTCCAGTACTGACATCCATTTGACCTGTATCATACGTTGCACTTCAACGTTTTCCGAAATACACACATTCTCTGTCCCTATAGGGACAGAGAATGTGACTTTGTTTTATACTATGTAGTGATTGTCTAGCTTGTGAAACTAAACCTTAAGTCACATAAAATCAGTGCACGTAAACAAACTAGATGAAAAACTAAAGTACAGAGTAGCACAGTTAGTCACCTGGAGCTTACGAACCTCAAAATGAGCCCAGTCTCTTCCGTACAACGAAAACTTGTACAGTTCGTAGTTTGGCAGCGCTTACTTAAAGTTTCCTTTGTATTCAACTTGCGAAGGTTGCCACTAATGAACTCTGTTTGCATGAAGCATCTTTCGTACCAAATACGCAAACATAGAACTACTGAAGACCAACTTGTGATTATGAAACTGGATTATAGCTTTGACGATATTCTGTTGAAAATGGAAAGAATTAAGTATGCAATTTTCGATTTCCAATTACGTTTTTCAATTGGTCGACTATTATTCTATAGCATTTGCTACTTAGCTCTATATAAAACTATTAAGTTTTGCTTGTGAATTCAATATATATCCTATTGACGTAAATTTTTTTACGTATTAGTAAATAAGCGTTTAGCCGGTAGAGCTTAAAAGCTTAATATTTTGGAAACAGATCCCTAAATCGAATAATATTGGTAGAAAACCTTCCAACGACCTATCCCGATATCACATAATAATTATGAAATAAACGAGTAAAAAAAAATCATCCCCACTTTTCATGTAGGGGACCTACAAAAAATATTTTTCAAGTTTTATTTTATTTTCTCTCTCTCTCTCTCATGCTAAATTACGGCTTTCTAGTAGTAATAGCTCTACGCTAAGCCGCCGACAGACAGACGGACAGACAGACTGACATGGCGAAACTTTAAGGGCTCCTTGTGGAACCCTAAAAATTGTCGAAGTGTAGGAATTTTTGGATACTCCTCTGAGATTTCACTCATTGTATAGAACCAATTTTCCTTTTTGTTTTAAAGCAAACAAAATAATTAACCTAACAATCTACAGTAAGTTATGATTTCATTAAAATCTCGACGCCCAAAATTGATAAAATTAATAAGTTAATAAAAAATTGCTTTATTGATATAATTTGTTTGCAAAAAAGCCAGTCGGTATAAATCTTCCCATAACGTCTTAAGAGATAATACTTAACGACTAAAGAAATAAAAGAATTGTGCCTTTCAGATGTGAAGGCCTCAAAATTTCGTTAATTAAATCCAATCTCCGAAGTTTCGCGGCTTATTAAGATCATCAAGATTTCTTAAGCGAAATAAAGTGCAAAGTCTTGTAATACTCGACGTTCTTTAAATCTTGATGGTTCTGACGATGTACATACCTAAACGAGCTGCCCTAAAACTGGCTAAATGATATTTTTACCTATATTATTTTTTTAACTTCTCTCGGAGCTAAAATTGCATATTGAGCTCAAGGGGACTTCATCTAGTAATTAGTTTCTTGTATACAGGGTGCTAGGGAGTATTTCCCATAACCCTTGGGTTATATTCTTTAAGGATAACTAATTTAAAATGTCTAAGGAACAGGTGTTCTAAAATGAATATTTTCGGAGTAAAAAATATTTCTTTTGTAAATAGATCTTAAAATGTGTCCCTTATACGCATTTTTATAATTATGACAAGTACTTTTATTTATTCAATTGTACGAGTATTTGTCTTACAAATTTATGTAAAAATCTCTTTAAAAATTTTACTAATGAAACTGGATCCATATAACGTTTACATTTATGATTGTGTTGTGAGCTCGTAAGAAAATACCGATGCATCTTAGCGAAGTATCATCAATCATGTTCCATAAAAGCCAGTAATGCAGCCAATAAAGGCTGTCTTTACGAAACTGATTAGCCTTTGACGTTGAGATTCTGACGAGCTAAGGCTTGGTTTTTGTTCTTGAAACTTCGACTTAAATTTCCAAGAGCTATGTTACACAAGAACAATTTTTCAAGGTATAGTGTCTTTAGTGATTTACTTATAATTTACTGATGTTCATTCACTACATAACAGAAAAAAACTAAAAGCCATTTTTCATCTACAATCCTCATCATCCACAAACATTTTGTATTTTTTGACGGCCTCCGTGGCTCAATGGAATGCGCGGTGGATTTACAAGACGGAGGTTCTGGGTTCGATACGGCTGGGCCGATTGATGTTTTCTGAATTGGTCCAGGTCTGGCTGGTGGGAGGCTTCAGCCGTGGCTAGTTACCACCCTCTAGTTCTGGTATGATGTCGTGTAGAAACCGAAGGGAGTGTGTGTGTGTCGTCACCTAAAGTGTTTAATGCACTTCCAGATTACTGGGCTAATAAAGAAGTCTGTTTATAAGGATCAATTTCAATTCAATACTCTATGAAAGAAATTTTACCGGTGGTGAAAATCTAATACATTGCATGCTATACGATTGTTTCTAAAATGAAAATCTATTTTAAGTTCGCAAAGACCGGTTTCAGTTTAGAAACTTTTCACCCCTTTACCTAATAAGCCGTATATAATAAACGGCAAAGGAAATGGCAATTTTCCTCGGTTGGTAATTCATCCTAGACACGCCATTTTTACATTACACAATATAAATATTGTTTCGTCTTCACTGGCAGAGAAAATGAGAATGTAAGAGCTGACTAATGATAGCATTGCATGATCTGTATTAAATATTAAATCCATATAATGTAACAATGATGCTCGGGATATTAGCAATTTTTAGTCGACATTAGAAGGATAATGATAACCGGTACAACTGTGAGTTGTACCAAATCTTTTTTTTTTTAAATTTACATCATCATCGTCATTAGCAACTCATGTTCGACTTACTGTTGAGCACGAGTCTCCTCTCAGAAATAAAAGGGGTTAAGCGAATAGACCACCACGCTGGCCCAATGCGAAATGGCAGACTTCACTTACGAAAAATAAAAAAAATCTCAGGTATGCAGAGCACCTCACGATGTTTTTCCTTCATCGTTAAATTTTTTACCAAATACATAATTAAAAAATAATAATAGGCAACTCAACACAATAAAAACAAACTGAAGGAAGCTTAAGTACCCTGTAGATCACTTTATAACAGTTTTCTTTGGGTATATCAGAGATTAATTTTTTGGTCCCGGTTTTTCTTATATTAAAAAGGTGCATTACATTAAGCCAGTTCTATACTAAAGGATAGTTACAGTTAAGATACTTTTACTCAAATTATTATAAAGTTATAATAAATTAAGTATCACGTGTCTCAAACGGTGAAGGAAATCATCGTGAGGAAACCTGCATACCAGAGAATTATCTTAATTCTCTGCGTGTGTAAAGTCTGCCAATACGCATTGGGCTAGCGTGGTGGAATATTGGCCTAACCCCTCTCATTCTGAGAAGTGACTCGATCTCAGCAGTGAGCTGAATATAAAGTCTGATTGATATTTACCAAACAATCTATCAGGTGGTAGTTGACTTGGTACCAAACCAATAATAATATAATGTTTTCAAACAATTTCAACAGTAAAGTATGTTATTATAAGAAAATATTAATTTGAAAGTACCGTATTGAGTAGTAATTTTCTGCGGCAATATACCAGCGAAGCGCTACAAACTTTTAACGGGGCAGTAAACACGAGATGAAATTATATCCTAACGACTCAATATAAGAAGGATTTCCTGTCCTATATACGCCGAGTTATAAATGTGAGACCATTTTATATTTTCTTGCTCATCAAAGATAGTTTTCTGATGAAAAATAATGACGTTTCACCTTCACGTATCTAGAGTATGCCAGTCTATATAGTTGACTAGTAGACGCCGCGCGGTTTCACTAGCGTGGTTCCCATTCCCGTAGAAATACGGGGATAAAATATAGCCTATAGCCTTCCTTGATAAATGGGCTATCTAACACTGAAAGATTCTTTTAAATCGGACCAGTAGTTCCTGAGATTAGTACGTTCAAACAAACAAACAAACTTTTCAGCTTTATAGTGTTTGTATAGTAATGCCGCTCAATCAGTTAAGTCAGCCATTGACGGTCAATTATTCTCACGTTTCTGCAGCGCAAGCGGCAGCGAAGACGTTTCATAAGTCGAACCTTCATGCACGCAGTGATCACGATCAGTTATAGTGGTTGCTGCAGAAACGTGAGAACAATTGATTGTCAATGGCGTGCATTATTCTTATCTGTTTTAATTTACAGATAGACTGATACACCTTTATACATTGCACGTAGCATCGCAGCAAATGACCAACGTAGGCCTTGCGCGTAGCTATTGCTACGCTGGGCTGATCTACGGTGGTACTCGTAGCAACCATTTACAATGTGGTGAACATTTTCTACGTTTTCATCAACGAGTTCCTACTAAGTTCCAATAATAGGAAATTCGTAGAGCCATATTATTTTAGGGCAGGATTGATTGATTGACACGGATGACTTTTATTGTTACGTAATTTTCAACACGACATGGTTATTGCGAATTTCAAAATTCAGAATTGATAATACTTGGACGTCTTTACCCGTGGTACCCGTTTTCGGTACGGGGAAAATATATATAGTCTTCCTCGATAAATGGGCTATCTAACACTGAAAGAATTTTTCAAATCAAACCAGTAGTTCCTGAGATTAGCGCGTGCAATCAAACAAAGAAACTTTTCAACTTTATAATAATAGTATAGATACACTTGGAGTTGGAAAATCATCTTCGAACAATCCTATAAATATTGATTTAGAACTTCTCAATAAACATTTTTCTACTTCCGATACAATTGACAGTACCGAAAAGGAGTCCATTCTTACCACTCTTTCTTCTATACCAACACCAGATTTTCTTCCGTTTACTTTCGAATCTTTTACCGAATGTGATGTTAAGAAGAGTGTTTTGTCTATCGGTTCGAATGCCGTTGGTTCTGATAGCGTAAGCCGTAATATGATTATTCCTATCATTGATATTATTTCCCCAGTTCTTACACATATCCTCAACTATTCCATTTATTCCAGTGAATTTCCACAGGCTTGGAAGAATGCACAAATTATTCCTCTTCCTAAAAAAATTAGTTCCACAACGTTATCTGACTTCCGTCCAATTTCTATTTTGCCGTTCCTTTCTAAAGTCCTTGAAAAACTTGTCTTCCAGCAGTTATCCGTATTCTTAAACCGAAATTTACTTTTAATCTGGTTTTCGTCCTGGTCATGGTAACGGTTACCGCTTTGACTAAAGTTACTGACGATATTCGTTGGGCGATGGATAATAGACAACTCACTGTACTAGTTCTGCTTGATTTCAGTAATGCTTTTAATTCTGTAGACTATGACATTTTGTTGAGTCTATTACGCTCTATTAACATATCTCCATCGGTTATAGACTGGGTTTCAGAGCTACCTCAAAGGCCGTAAGCAGCGCATTCGGGTTGATGACTTCTTTTCATCTTGGTGCGATGTTACGGCAGGGGTACCTCAGGGTGGCGTGTTATCTCCATTACTTTTCTCTATCTCATTAATTCGATCACTCAAAATATAACTTCTCTTTACCATATGTATGCAGATGATATCCAAAATATACCGCTCTTCATCTCTTGAGAACCTAAACTCAACTGTCTCTGCTATAAACTGTGACCTTAGCGCAATTGATATCTGGAGCAGACAGTATGGGCTTAAGGTAAATCCCCTAACATCTAAGGCCATTATTATTGGGTAGTCCTGCCCTCATCTCAAGAGTTGATTGGGTAGATCTCCGGCCAGTTTTGTATAATGGTACCACTATTCCTTTTTGTGACACAGTTAAAGATCTTGGGGTTCATCTTGATAACCAGTTGTCGTGGTGCGTGCATGTCAAAGAGTTGAGTAAAAAGATGTTTGCTACTGTTGCTCACTGAGACGTTTAAGATCATTTTTACCAATTCCTACTAAAGTTATGTTAGCACATTCTCTTCTTCTTTCGGTTTTAGATTATGCGGACGCGAGCTAACTAAATATAACTGAGGACCAACTCAATAAACTTGAGCGACTTCAAAATCTTGCTATTCGGTTCATATTTAGCCTACGCAAATATGACCATATTTCTGAATTCCGTCAGAAGAGCTCAAGTTCGACGACGAATAGGGAGCCCTATTCGTCGTCGCCGGGATCTGCATGTACTTTCACTTTTGTACTGTGTGTTGTTTAATCCAAAATCTCCTGTGTATCTGAAGGAGAAATTTACGTTTCAGGGAGTGCAGTCTGAAACTGAGACAGTGTCGATTACTAACTCTATTGGTTACCCGTGCATAAG